>NW_010401812.1:0-24463 GCF_000710305.1 Buceros rhinoceros silvestris
CGGGGAAGGGGCGATCCTTTGTGCGGCGGCCGGCCTGGGCTGCGCGGATCAGCGCCTGCCGGGCTGCTTGTCTCCGCGTTTCGGGCTGCCGGCGTTGCGATCTCGGTGAAAGATCTCGGGAGGCCCGTGTGGGCGGGTGATCCTTAAAAGCCGCCTGCGCCGGCCTTGGAGAACCGTGGGGGCTTGAGGAGGGCTAAAGGGTCGGCCGCGGAGGTCGTGTGTGTGTGTCCGCAGGACATCCTTGTACCTGCTGGTGCAGAAAGCGCAGTGCCCGTGTGGGGCTTCGTGCCGCCCTGCGCTGTGGGATCGGGGGCAAAGGTAGTAAATCCCCTGGGTAGCGAAAAACTGTGCTTCTAAATCTGTGTAATTCACGTAAAAAGGTTCATTTCAGCACTCACTCATCTGTGTAGTAAGTACTGAAACTGCCTTGTCTTTCTAGTGTTGGTATTATTTACAGGATTTGCATAAAACTTTTATGTTGTATGTCTTGTTAAATAGGGCTACAGTATCATATGGCCTTATTTAAAACAGTGGCTAAAGATATCTGCTGTTGCACTTCAGTAACAAAATCAGATCAGTTTGCAGCAGGTAAATGTAACTGCATCTTCATGCAGGACACACCAGGTTTTCCAGGTGTATAGAGAAAGTGGGTATAAAGAAATACTGTCTTTAAAATGATTAATTTATTATACTAGTAATAAGCCTTCTGGTTTTACCAGTATGCAAAAAGCTCCTTACACAAGAAATCATTTTTTTTCTCAGCTGTGTGAGAGGCATCTGTGTATGGCTTTGGTCTGTACCACAAAGTTTTGTGTTTATCTGCAGCCACCTTTGAATCCCAACAATAAAATCTGTTACCTATATTGCTGCTATGTTAAATCTCTTCCTTTAATGGCATAAATCCATGGTGAGAATTTATTTCACAGGCATAACGTCTGCCCTCTGTGTTTCCTTCTTCAGTAAAAGTGATACTTGTTTTATACTTCTTCAGTTCATGCAGCAGTTACCATATTGATTGAAAAAGTTCTGCTGCACAGGGAGTAAAAGATCTCCCTGCATGTGCATCTGCACTTCACTATTTTCTTTGCATTTTGGGAATGGATTTCTGTCACTAGTTAAAGCTCTTTAATACATTACTGTATCAAGTTATCTTTCATGACAACTATAGTACAACTATAACATCAGATAAGCAACAGTAAGAAAAATACAGGTTTTTTTGGTTGGTTGATGGGTTGGGGTGCAGAGCTGGGTGATATACCTGCTGATAATAATGGGTACCTTGAAATATCCACAAAGATTGTATTCAGAAATGCTCAGCAGGGTTCAAGCTATTGTAAAATGAAGGCTCCACAGGGAATTATGAACTACTCCACACAGATTAGCCGGAGATGGGAATTAGCAAGGAGCCAAAACGTATTTGTGGTACTTAATATTATAACTTTTTTTTTTTCCTGCTCAGGCCCCAAACTCTCCCCCTTAATTATTTGTGGTTTCTGGTAAGCAACTACATTTTTTCTGCACCTCTCTAGGTCACTTCCCATGTTGTTCTTCAGCAATCACAGCTGCAAGGAGGCCTTCAGCACTGAGACCTAGGTTGCTGGGAACTGCTGTTTTCTCTGTGCTTTTGGAGCTCTTACAAACAAGATGTCAGTCATTTCTATAAGCAGTAGTAGTGCACTAACAAATGCATAATCAAGAAAGAAGTGGTCCTTCATGTTTTTCATACCCAACAGAATGGGTAGGAGAGGGAAGAGCAGAAAATGGGGTGTGCTTCACATGGTCCCTTTGACTGTTATGCTCAGTGTTAATTTCTGCGCATTTTGCAGGTCCTAACTCTGTCCAGGAGTCCTCAGTACCTCAATGATAACTGTCTGCATCGCAAATTTTGGAGCATAAAACAGTTGATGGCCCGCTGATAGATATTTATGAGCTTCCAAGGACCGATCATTTTTCTCACTATCAAAGTATCTTTTACATTAATGTGTCTCTCTGAAGGAATGAAAGCACAAAACGTGGCTTCACCAACCCGGGAGACCAGTGTTTCCCATCCAGAGCCACTGCAGATCATTGTGGTTGAACAATAATGAATTATTTGATTCTATCCAGGAAGTGCTGCCATACTCTGTCCAGTTTATGAAAGAATTCCTACAGCAGCCAGTTGTTTTCATTCATGGACTGCGTAGTCCTCAGCACTTCAGTTCTTGCATTCAGTACAACCAGTTGAACCACTTGCTTTTGTAATTAAAATGCTACAGATATTGGGAGGAGAGGACAGAACCCAAGAAGCACAGAGGTACCCCTGATAGGCTTAGCCTAGGCTCATCTGCCATCAGTCCAATGTAGATGAGATTGTACTAAAAAATGGAGGAACAATAAATTACATTCTTTATTAACGCTTGTCTTAGTTGATTAAGAGAGATCATGAGATAGGAAATTTGGTGTTAAGTTACTTGAGATGAATTTTATACAAAGTAGGCTACAAGATAGAGTGCTGCAGTTGCGGTGTATCCCAGAGTCCTTGGTAAAATTGCAGTGTTTTGTGTATTTTGGTGTGAGACTGGAATTGTGTTAGGGGATTTTTTGTTGTTGTTTGGACAATGACAGCTCCTCCTTGTTTTCTTTTTCTTTTATTAATGTATAAATTAAAGAAGGTCCTTGTTCAAACTATTTCTTCATCTTTATTGCACTGGGAGGACTGTGTCATAACTCCATTGCTTTGATAGTTAATAACTGCCATCTAATTTCTGACTTGAAATTTATTCATGGCCACTTAATACTTGCTTGCACTTCTGCTGCTACCAGAGACCACTGGCATATGTAGTTCTTGCATTTTCCTGGAATTTACCTCTCCTAAAAAAATCTTATCCTGGCTAAGAATTTTGCTAAACTGAATAATCTTAATATATTTTAGCTTCCTTTCACAAAATGGATTTTCCGGTTTTTCTTTTTTGGTTTGTTTTTTGGTTGGTTGGTTAGTTTGAGGGGTTTTTTACATCTGCTTCCATTTAGGTTCATCTTTCTTTGCCTGAGCTTGCAGATTGGTGCTTGGCGTTATTGCCGGTATCTTGCTTTTGCTGAAAATACTTGATTTCTTGGAGCCCAGGCCTGCAAACACCTTTTCCAAGTCTTCATACTGTTCAACTGGGTTGTAATGTGGTAGGGGGAACACTCATGTCTGTCCTTATTTTTATCAACAGCTTCCACATACTTAGAGAGTTTGTTTTCAGTCATCCCTCTGTGCAAGGTCTTGCAGTTGCCCACTGTTAGATTGCATGCCAGTAGCAGTACCCACTCGAGGTCATCCAGTTTCTTGTGTATAAAGTTTCAATCCTTTCCTGAATATATGATGTTACATAGTAGTATTGGGAAATTTCATTAGCATGCTTTTTTGGCATAAGGTTAATTAAGGAAAATTCAAAAGCTTTGACCAAAGTCTAATTCTTTAGGAACTCCATTAGTAACCTCCTTCTGATCCGATAACTTTCTGTTCAGCATAACCCACCTTTATCTCGGTCATCTACGTATTTGGTTCCTTTTCCATCTTTTTCATTTTAACTGTTATGGCACGGTATCAAAAGTCCATACCCCATATGGCACAGTATAATAAGTCCATATAAACTTACCTCATTTCCTTTACCTAGAAAAATGAGCTGTCTTGTCAAAGAAAGATGTTGAGAGAGTTTGGCACAAGTCTACCTCTGGTGAACCCATGTGATACCTTCTTTGATGATCATCTGTTTTCTTCTTTGTCTTTGAATTTTGCAAGAAGGAATAATTATTCTCAGTAGCATGCTGGCTTTTGATCAGATTCATAGGCCTGACATATTCCTGATTGCTTTTTTTCTCCTTGTAAACACAGGTACTATGTTTGCTTTTTTCCTCTTTTGAGCTCACAGGTTTATTAAGAATTCTTTCTGCTGCATCTTTGATCTCCTGTGCCCATTCTTTCAGAACACTGGGATGAAGGTGATTCTTGTGATCCAAAGGGAATCCAAACACTGCTCTTTCTGTGCATTCTCAGCTCCCGGTTTCTGCTTCCAGTAAAGTCATTTGTCCTGTACGTTAATGAGCTTTTGCAAGTTTGTTTTTTATGTTTTGATAGATATTAAAGCTATGCTTACAGAATCACAGCGTGGTTTAGAAGGGACCTCTGGAGATGTCCAGTCCAATCCCTGCTCAAGCAGGGCCATATATCACTGGTCGCCCAGGGCCACAGAATGGTTTTGGAAGGAACATCTGGAAATACCTGGTCCAACACCCCTGCTCAAGCAGGGTCATGTAGAGCTGGTTGCCCAGGATCATGTCCAGATGGCTTTTGAATATCTCCGAGAATGGAGACTCTGCAACTTCTTTGGGCAACCTGTGCCAGTGCTTGGACACCCTCACAGTGAAAAAGTGTTTTCTGATGTTCAGAGAGAACCTCCGGTTTTTCAGTTTGTGCCCATTACCTCTGGTCCTGTCACTGGGCACCACTGAAAAGAGCCTGGATCTGTCTTTTTTGCACCCTCCCTTCAGGTATTTACATACATTGAGGAGATCCCCACAAGCTTTCTCTTGAAAGCTGACCGGTCCTGGCCCTTTCTGCCTTTCCCCATGTGAGAGATGCTCCTTCCTTTAGATCTACCCAGTCTGAGGTTGGAACCTAATCCCAGAAAGTCTTCCTGACTCTGTCAGCTATGTGGTTCTGGTGGAAGGACTGGAGCTGACTGTTGTTTTCCGTTTTGATGCTGTATTTGCAGAAGAAAGTTAATCCATGCAAGATTTTACACCAGATTGCACAAAAAATGAAATTTTGACACCCACAATGTCAAACTCCTGCCATCTTAGATTTTTAAGGGCTTTTTCATACACAGTATTTGAAGCATAAAGCTTTGCACATAGAGTTTTGTAAAATGTAATACTGAATTAATTTAATTGCCATAAACTCTTGGTTTTTTAATTTTAATTAGGAGAGAAAGCTTTCCTTGCTTGAGACATCATTCTAATTAACTCATGAGTCTTGTGCCATTCCTACAACCAGTTATGTCCATTTTATTTACTTGAGGTTGCTATTCTCTAGCTGTTTCAGTACTAATGGAAATACACGTTAAAGAATAGCCCCCCTGCAGGCTGGCTGAGTGCCATGATGGTAGTGTCACTGTTGAATCTAATCTTTTATTCTAGATCTAGAGGATCTGATAATTAGTGTGAATCCAGATTTTTAAATTTGGGATTTATTGTTTGTCCTGTTAGAAATCCCAGACTGAAAAATGCAATATAAATTGTATATGTGATCTTTCCAGACTTTGAATTTTATTTTGTGCAAATGGGAGAATAATACCAAATGAACAAAATGAGATTTCCTTTGGCTCAGCTATCTCCATCAAATCTCAGAATCTATACTAAACTGTATTTAAAAAGAAAACAAGCTGGCGATGAACGCAGAGAGGGTAAAAAAATCTCATGTCCAAATTTAAAAGTTTGCATCTGTGTAAAATATTGAACACAACTCTACTGAACCTAGAGTTGGAACTGAGAACAAAAATTTTGAATGTGTAATAGGTGCTCTTATTTCACAGCTAGCCTTTACTTTCCAGAGTTTGGAGAGACATGGTCTGTGTTCTTTGTCTTCTTGCTGTAGTGGAAGAAGCTAATGTGAGAAATGAGTCCTGAAAACAGCACAGTGCTTTGCAAGCAGCATGCCATCCTGAGAGAGGAAGGAAGCATCAGGGCTCAGCAGAGCTGGCAACTATGTGGCACTGAGTCTGGCCTGTGCGGGGAGGAGGAGGAGTGGTAGAGTCTTAAACAGATGGATGTGGGACACAAGTGCTTGTGAAATATTGGGCAACATCATAATGCGTTCAAATGTCAGGTTCAGAAAGGCAATACTCGTTGCTTATTTAGGCAGCGAGCCAAGATGTTGCCTGGTGCTGAAGGACATGGGGGATGCCTCCATATAATGTTCAGATTTTTGTAAGATTTAAGAGAGAATCCAGCAAGAAGCACCACCATTTCCCAGCGTAATACAACTATTTTCAGAACGTTCTTTAGCCAATGTGTTCTCTGCATGTCTACAATAGTAAAACATGTCTAAAATGTGATATTTCTTTGCCTAGAATTCTTATGCAGCACTGAGATATTAAAATCCTCACCTGAGCCCTTTTAAACCAAATGTAGCTTTTATCAAAACAGTCAGTGATGTTTGTATTCACAAATGCTTTCTTCACCTAAACAGAGCTGTTCTAAAATTACTTTGTTTAAAAACTTAAACAAAACCAAATGAAAACCCCAGGAAATCTAACCTCAGAAACTTTTGGTTGTGCTCAAGATTTTAAGTCACAGTCATTCAAAAACTTGAAAACTTTAGGATTTTCAGAGTAATGTGATGTTTTTAAACATCTAATGGCTGCCCAGCCCTAACCCCTGAAAATGTTGTATTCTTAAACTTGTCTAAAATGTTATGAATCAGGAAAAAGAAGGTGAAAAAGAACATTCACACAACTTCAGTGGTAGTGTCAGTGACGCTCCCTCAGCAGGACTTTTTTCAGCCAGTGTTGGGTGGACTAAAGTTTTAGTACTCTCATTTTATACATATGCATGAAATCAAGGCAGTTTTAAATGCCCAGTTCTGTCAAAACCACAGGTCACTTGTCACTCGAATGAGCTGGTTCTGAGACTGTGCTTTGTCTGCCTAAATGTGGGCTGTTGCCAGAACAGGTGTTTGGGCTTCACTCCTCTTTTCCTGCTCATTCCCATCCTATTATGCTGGCACCTGGGTTTGCGGGGGATTCTGTAACCTAGCTCAGGAGACTGATTTGACCATAAGCTAACCTGGCTAAGAAGGAAAACAAGATGGGTTTTATTTTATTTACAATGAGATCAGTTCCTTGTTCCATCTCACCCTTTGGCTGTATAAATATTATCATTAGCGTTGTAAAGCAGTACTGTGGCTTTCACGTGCACCCGCTGGTAATGGCAGATTAAATTGACCATGTAGCTGCAGCCTGGGGAGATATATCTGCTGCAAATTGCAGTGCACTGTAGAGGCACCTGGACAAGTGAAGAATGGACTGTTTCGGGTATCTTGCTTCTCAGCAGTCCACTAAGAGGAGGGAGAGCACAGGCTGTGCTCCTTTTCAACACATGGCTGGGGGGCAGGTGATAACAGAGGGAAAATAAAAAAGAAACCTGCAAGCTTAAAGCTGTGTAAAGAACCATCTGGTTGCTATGCAGGCCAAATAAACTCATCCGGCATTTTTGGATAACACTAATGTCATATCTGAGCAAATAGAGGAGAATATTATATGGGCTCTGTGGTGTGTGACCCCATATTGCCTTTATTATTTTTAATAGGAAATTTAAAGACAAAAGTACATGGTGATCTGTAATAAATTTTGAGGTCTGTTGGTCAAAAAATTTTACGGGAGGGTTGATACTGCAGTACAGCTCTCACAACTTCAAGTCATCAATTAACTTCCTTGAGACACACGAATAAAAAAAAAAAGACTCGCTATGCTTTTCTTTTAGTCTTTATAATGTCACTGTCATTTTTGTGCCTTGGGTGCTCTTCATCTCAGTAAAGATGTTTCCTTACAGTGTATTGTCCTTAGGAGTCAGAATTAACGTGGCATTATAATGGCTAAACAAGTTAATTCTTTGGAGCTGGCATTTTAAAGATATTTCCAAAATGTTTCAGAAGTACTCCACTGGTTTACCAGTCAGATGCGTTAATTTCATCAATTTAGTTTTGGATGTAAATGAGGGGTAAAAATCTGTGAGTTGTTAGTAACTGGTATAATACAAACCAGTTTTCCGGTATCAGCTTAGTCTGGTGACCTGCATTATTAGTGACTTCCCTCTGAAAGCTCTAGGTGCAGTCTGGCTGGCCTGTTACCCTGTCCACCAGGGAAGGTAATGTTTACCACTTTTGCTTTCAGTTGTCCAGGTATTTTTCCCCTCTGTCAGAAAGGTTATGTTCAGCTTTTCACCTGTATTTGCAGGTTGACTTTTGAACAGGTGAGTGATCCAGAGCTCTCAGTGAGTGTCAGGGCTCTATCCAGTACACAGCATTTCTAAGACTTTTACACGATGGCAGTAATGTGCAACCACTTGCTGAAAATACAAAGGAAAGAGCTTTCCCATGTCACAGATCCAGTGATACAGAGCTATACACAGGGTATAAAATTTTCCTAACTCTTCAGGACACGTGGTTATATGCAGAATTAGATATATATTGTGCATGAGTAATGGATTAATGGCTTCAAAGTAGTTCTCAGAGCCTGCTTTTAAATCAGGTAATACAGTAGTGCTGGACAAACCAAAGTCTATGCTCCTGTGGCAGTGAAAACAGAATAGGAAATTTAAATGACTCCTTTGCTGCCTTGAAGTCATTGTCTAATATTAGCCCTGTCAGTGCCTGGCTCTTCGTCAGTGGGAGCACAGGAGGAGGTGGTTACCAGCCAGGAGAATATGACCAAGGCTTTTAAATACTGTTGCTTGGAAAGTCTTATTAATGGCTGCATATAAGATCAATGATGTGCAATAATTCTTTCAAGCAGTATCTTTTTAAAAGCCTTTAGCAATCTGTCATCCTCATCTCCCTCCCCCCAGTCAGAAAGCCACATTAGTCAGGAGAAATCACACGGTCCTGGGAAGTTTCAAACTGCATCCGCTGATGCCGTCAGGAAAATGCTACTGTGCAGGGGCACAGGTGCAGTTACACTGACGGCTGGTTCATATCCTCAGCGCGAGTCATCCTGGAGGGACAAGCAGAAAGAAACGGGGAGGTGGATGAGATTCTGTCAGGTGCATGGGAACAGTACCGAAGAGAAAAATGGAATACCCTCTTCCAGGAGACAAAGATCGCACTGTCTGTGAGTGTTAGATCAACTTCGTGAAACCTGCGTTTTGAGAGAGGGCAGAGATTTCAATACTGTTTATTTTGTTCTGAGTTTAGCCACCTGTTCAGCATATCCTAACATTTGCTGTCACTGTGACAGAAATGTTTAATTTTTTTTTTAACTGATAATTCATAACTCAAAGTTATTTTGGAGGTGGTTTAAGCTCCCAGTTTTTTTGGCATATTGGAAATCTCAGCTTTGGGAAAACATACCTGTATTTTAAGAAGAGATATTCAAACCTCTTATTTTATGCAATGGTGTTAAATATTACTTTTAAGGTTAATCTGCTCCCTTAGGTATGGTTGAAAACTAGAGCAGGGGGTTACTAGGTAGTACATTTTATCCTAGTAAAGAACACTGGGCATGGGAAGCACCTGTTTTTAATGGAGAAATCCTGAGTCATTTACTTCTTGATGCATCAGCAAAAATCATTTGGGTGTGGCTTTGATTTTCAGCTGCTATTGTAATGAGACTATGAAAGCTAACAGTGTGTTAATCCGATTTGTGATTGCAAAGGTTTTTCTCAGAATATGGACAAAATGCCTCCTATATTAAAGTGCAATATCTGTGCTTGCAAGGCTGTGATAAATGTAAGAATTTGAGCAGATAGCTTTCAAAGTAATCTCTTTTTCAAAGCTAGGGAATTTTCTTCTATAACAACCTTTACATCACATAGGAGTAGGCAATGTTCTGTGTGTTTGATTAGATTTTAATATTTGGCTTGATTTTGATTGTTTATTTTTACTGTAGGCTTAGAGTTGCAAACACAATGTTTAGTCTTCAGTTTACATGATGATTTTTCTAACCAAGTCGGTGCTGTTTGGCAAGTGGCATTAAAATAAGCATTGGGAAAGGGTTAAAGAAGAGAACTATTTTCAATCCTGCATAATATATCTTGGGCTTAGAATGAGACTCAGCCACTTTCAACGATGAAAAAAGAAGAACTGTAATTAAACATATATATGAGTGAAATAATTTTTAGTAGTATGCATCTAAAATATATATGCTTAGGGAGTTATGAATGAGGAAGAAAGGATTTTCTTTCTTGATTTCTTGATAAGCCAATGAGAGCTTATATAAAACCTGTAATAGACTATAAATTTCTCATTACAGTTGAATGGCTTTGCAGTATTACTAGCTGTAGTGAATTAGAAAAGTCATAGAATGGTGAGTTTGTTGGTCTCTGCTGAGTCCCCAGAAAACCCTAATTCTTAACATTTTCAAGAAGTATATTCCTACTTAGTACATTGACTGTTTCTGACTGCCTCGCTTCACGTATTAACAAGATTTTCCACACATAATGTGTACAAAGTATACTAAAGAATAATGGCATTTTGTCTTCTGTCTGTCCTGCAACCATTTTCCATTTCCAGGACACATTCTGGACAAATACCATCATAAAAAAATGCCCTGGTTGTGAATGTAATGCCTGTCTCTCGTATGTAGGTGGTCCCACAAAGTGACTTAGAAGAAGAAACTTCTGAAATAAATACAGCATATTGCTGAAAATCCCTGTGTTGTATCCTCACTAACTTCAGATAATACTTCCTGTCAGTAAATTCTGTCAGTAAAAGCTGAATTATTAAAAGAATTTTGCTTCTCTACTTGGCAAATGATTCATTACAATGTCATCCTACCAGAGACAACGAGAAATAAATAAACAAACCTTAATGTCAAACATGAGTAATACTACCTATTCTAGTTATTATTTGAGTGAATGAAAATAAATATTCAAAAATACATGGAAATAGATTTCTCTAGAATAATATGATGCTGTATTAATAGGAAGATATTTTATATTTTAAATTCCTTTTTCATACCATCCACCTTTACCTCACATTTTAACATAAAAGCTTTCTCTCCGGTCTGTCTTTTTAAAATTGCAACCTATTACTGCTTGCAGGGATAAACTTTCTGATGTGTTGTGAATTTCTTAAATTAAAAGTGTAGTATCTATAATATATGCAGAAATGTAGTATCATTTCCTCTTTTGGGTAAAGAAAATTAGGAGAGAAAAAAAGGCAGATCCCTCTTATTTTCCCCAACCAAAAAATAGAGGGTTTTTTAATATTATCATGGCATTTGCAGGTGAAAACAGCTGAGCCTGACAATGCTGGTGAACGACAGCATGAACTGAAACCAAGGAACTTCCATCGTATTTAGAAGTGCCTGTACAAGAATGTGTGCATATCTGTGATCTTCTTTATGGGAAAGGCAGCATTTAGGAGTGAGAGGTTTGGGTAAGGATGTAAGCTAGAAATTCAGAGCTATGATTTGTGGGACATCAGACATTATGAGATTTAATTATTGTTTTTAAAGCTTTGTGGAGATGAAAAATGCTGTGTGAGCATTAAGTGTAATACTTCTGTCTCTTGTACTGAAACAAGCAGTGTATAGAATAGGGTATTTTAGTAGTATCATTACAATTCTGTAGTTGCATAATTATTAATTTTCTGATTCTTTGATAGTACTGGAAATTTTGTGTGAATGTTCACATACGTAAAATCTACCCTTCAACTTTAAAAAATTCCTTTACTGGATTTTCTAGTCATTGCTTACATATGCTAAGCAAGAAATTCGCTATAGACTGTTGGAGACATCCTCAGTGAGTTATACAGACCACACAACTTTACAAGTGACAGTCTTGTCAGTATCATTTAAAGTTGGGCAGTAACTAGGACATGAAATATAATAAATAAATAGCATGTGTTTTTAGCTTAGCTTAGCCTAATGTATGTGTGTCATCTTCAGATTTTCTGATCTCAAAATGTAAATCTGAGTGTGCTACACAAGAGACCGCATTCTTAGTGGAAGAATTTTATGATCATTTCATTAAGGTCCTTAATAGGCTAATTTCACAAGGGCCTCAACTCACTTTTTATTCAGTGTTTTCTTTACCCACATCTTACATGCTGCTGATGGGGTTTTACTTAGAGCATAAGGGATTTTAGTCACAGCATAGTTCTTGGTCATTTAAACAGATAAAAAATAGGTTTTCCAATGTGCACTTAAATGTGCCAGTAATGTGGAGTGAGAGAAATGTGTTTAGAGGAGGATCATCGTAGAGTACTTTCTGAGAAAGTGGAGAACCCTTATCTAGTTGAAGGAATATGTGATAAACATTCAAGTTAAAATTTAATCAATTATCATTTGCTAACTCAATAATCAGAAAACTGATATTCAGTTCCAAGCAGTGATTAAAAAATGGCAAATCTACCCATAAGTAAACCCTGTAAAAGCCTACAAAAAGCTAATTGGGAGGAATTTATGTAAAACCTAAATGTGCCTGTAAGGCACCTGTATTCTACCTTGAATACAAATAAAATTATTCATCCTAGGCAAGGTCTAAAGTTTCATTAACAATTGGAGAGATGGTGTATTTTTTACTGTTTCTATAGAGTAGAAAATGTCCTAATTACAGTTAGATGGAAGGTTTTGATGTTGCCAAATACCCAGTAAGAGGGAAGAACTGGGCATTCTTACATCTCTGCAATATTTCACTTACTAAATGTAGCGCTCAGGATTTTAGCTAATTCTCTCTCTCTTCAGTAGCAGAGTGTCTGTCTTTCTCTCTCCCTGCCTTCTTTCATCCATTTGTGTGAGGAAATGGGACCAATCTAAATAGCATTAGACTAGTTTTCTTGATCAGCTTTTAGAAATTATTTCACCATGAATCCCAAAGCAAGGTGCACCCGAGATACTAGTGGAAAAACTCCTTGTTATATGTGGGTTATTTTGCCAGCTGTCTCTATGCAGGTGAGTACCAAGAAAGTACAAGAACAATCATGTCAAATGATGGCTGGCCTTGCTCGTAGTAAATGTGATCAAGATGATCGACAGGTTTGCCAAGAGCCTCAGTACAATTTTCCTGGAGTCCTGCTTGAAGGAACTATCAAAACTATGATTTTGAATTAAATATTCTGTGTTCACCCACTGTTTTGTCTACGTGTCTTTGTCTAAACAGGGAAAATTCTGGCTGGTTGTGGCCAGAAACCTCCATGCTACCCTGAAGCCTCTCATGTAGGGTGTTCAGGTTCCAAGGTTCATACATCCAAGTTTTGTCCTGAAGTTATTAAGCAAATTTAACAGTGTCTTAAGTACTATTCTAGCCTGTTATGTTTTCTTTTCCATTTTAATTAAGTAATTCTTAGAGAGAAACATAACTTTTTTCCAGCCAGTCCAGAAGAGCACATTGTTTAATTAGAATTAGATGCATTTGAAAAAGTACTCAGCCAAGGAGGAAGAGCGCTCGGAAAAAAAATAGGATTGAGTTGTCACACTGGAAAAATTCCCACAAGGAAATGAGTCATTAACCTATCCTAGCGTTTTGCACGGTCATTGTCATTGTGGGTAAGGGGGATTGTCTGTACCTGTGAGTTAGTACAAATGTTTGAGTTTCAAGTAGTGACTGGACACTGAATCTGTTGTGAGTAACTCAAGAAGGGCATGCAAAAATATGAATTTGCATTCTGCGAATAGGTAAGAGTGATCAAAATAACACTTTGGTGATGGGGCTAAAAAAAAATACCTAGAGGTAACAAGTTCATTTGTTCAGCTAGTGTGAATTATTGCTTCCAAGTGTAATAATGTGGCAGGCAGTCATTTGAGATTAGTCCATGTTGGTACATGGTTATAATAGATGGGCGGCCTTCACAGCTTGCACCAGCAAGTTAATGCTGGTTAATGTTAAAGTTTGTAGTAGATGTTCTTTTGGTGTCTTTTTTCTGCAGAGCTCCACAACTGTGCATTACTTACTGTAAAGTTTTTACTTTTTATTTACAGTGGTTTTGTTATCTCATTGATAATATGTTATAAATCTTAAAATGGCTTGTGTCCTTCCTATGCAGTTTGCTAGTGTTCACATATTAGTGTGGGATGTTGATAAAATTTTTCAGATGTCAAAAAGGATCCGTAACTGACAAGGCTATTTAAGACTGATTGCTGAGAGGTTTTCTTGAAAATGAAGTCTCTCTATGTGTCCCAAGTAAAACTGGATATAGCATAAATATCCTTCCCATCAAATCTATCCTAGATATTGCCATATATGTGGTTGTAAACAGAAAAATAAGAGTTAGGTGTATCTAGATATCTGATGCAGATTACAAGAAATTTCAAAAGTCTGTATAAGTAAGTATCTAAACATAGGAAAAACCCATTTTCTGACAATCAGACTTCCATGTTTTTTCTAAGAATTTTTATTAAGGTATTTTTTGTAAATTAATAATTATGCCAGCAGCTTAAAAAAGTTGGGGGGTTTTGTGTGTTTGTTTTTAAATAACTGTGATACTCCTTTGCCAGAAAGTGCCAGTACCACCCTCAGAGAAAACAAAAGCCTTTTTCTAATTTTATTTTCCATTTCTGTAAAATGGAACTTCTAAGTTATAAGTTAAAGAACCCTATCCAGTAACCTAGAAAAAATATGGCTATGGAAAAAGTTGATTGGGCACATGCTTATTTCTCATTGCATTGTTTTGCGTGTTGACTGTCTTGCAGCCTCTTTCATTATGGTCAGAATAAAACTTAAATCTTGGCTCCTTTGCTATTAACTTTGTTGGTTTTTTTCCTGTTGCATAGACTCACAGAATGGTTGGGGTTGGAAGGAACCTTAAAGATCATCTAGTTCCAGCTCCCCTGCCGTGGGAAGGGACACCTTCCTACTAGACCAGGTTTCTCAAAGCCCCATCCAATCTGACCTTGAACACTCCAGGGATAGAGCATCCACAGCTCCTCTGGGCAACCTGTTCCAGTGCCTCATTACCCTCACTGAAAAAAAATTCTTCCTTATCTCTAATCTAAATCTCCCCTTTTTTAGTTTAAAGCTGTTACCTGTTGTCCTGTCACTACAGGCTGTGGTAAAAATTCTGCCTCTTTCTTATAGTCTGCCTTGAATCATTGAAAGGCAGCAATAAGGTCTCCCTGGTGCCTTCTCTTGTCTAAGCTAAACGACATCAGCACTCTTAACCAGTCATCACAGGAGAGGCGTTTCAGCCCTCTGATCATTTCTGTGGCCCTTCTCTGGACCTGCTCCAACAGGTCCATGTCTCTGCTGTGCTGAGGTCCCCAAAGGTGAACACAGTACTCTAGGTGGGGTCTCACAAGAGCGGAATAGAGGGACAGAATCACCTCCCTTGACCTGCTGGCCAAACTTTTTATGCAGCCCAGGATATGGTTGGTTTTCTGAGCTGTGAGAGCACATTGCGGGCTCACATCCAACTTTTCATCCACCAATACCCTCAAGTCCTCTGCAGGGCTGCTCTCAATCAACTCATCGCTGGTTGTGTGGTTGCCATATTCACAGTTATGTTTTGTGGGAAACAAGGTGTAATTTTTAACATTGTTTTTTCTCGGTTTTGTCTCTTAATTCTGTTTCAGAATTCTCCACTCTACCAGTATCTGCAGGATTTGGGACACACAGATTTTGAAGTATGTTCATCTGTGTCACAGAAGGCAGAGCAATGTGCAGCAGCAGAAAGCCAAAAGGAGCGGACTCTGCATGCTGCCCAGAAAGTGAGCTCTCCTCTCTTCCTGAGTATTTATCTTCTCAAAAGAGAACAACATTGCTTCACAAATAGCAAAATCAGAGGATAAAGATAAATCTGTTACTGTGTTTTAGAAAAAAAAGATTAAAAATAAAGGAAACCCCCCCCGACACAGTTAGCCATATCTTGCCTACAAAAGTATTTAGAAACGCATGGTTTGCCAGTGTAGTTTGGAGTATTTCTTTGCACTTATGTAAGCTGGGGAAACAAGAGTCTTTGATAATGAATTTTTGAGTGTTGTAAATTATCTTATTTACTGGATATTATTATGTTAACTTAGCATGACATTCTGGCAATAAAACCTGCAGTTTTCTGGAACAGAGTATTTATAGTCGTACCCAGCCCTTCTCAAGCATTCAGTTGCTAAATATCACCTACTCTGTGACAAAACATGTTTAAAAAGAGGATTTCTGGGAAGTGTAAATACAATAACCAACCTGAACGAGACTGTAGAGCTGTGCTTAGGTTATGGCAATTTTCTAACAGTAACAGCTGTCAAGTATCATCAGGTGATTAGCTCAGAATTCCTATTTCTCTGTTGTTCCAAGTAAAGGCTTGTGGATTTTTTTAAACCTTTTGGTATTAAAATTGTGCTTGATAGTTTGGCCATTTAACACCTACTATACCTACACATTTTTTGTTTTCCTTATTAAAAATAAATGGTGATTTACTGTTGTTGGTAGCATGCAGGCAATGTGACTCATATGAGGAGCCGTAGTGTGGGTGAGGAAATTCCTCTTTTGAGGAAGCTAATGCAGGAGTCTCTTTGCAAAAAATGTATTGAAAATTCAGTAGTTGGACTGTCTTCTCCTTAGCGCCTAGATGGGGCATGCAAAGAGTAGTTATTTTCTGCCTACCTCATTCACTTCCACAGTAGAGAGTTCAATTTTCAGCAGACATACTTCAACTATGTGCTAAGCCAGGAGGAAAAAGAGGCCTCCATGCAGACTTCTCTGCCCTGACCACTGCAGGCTGAGGTGGGCAGCGCGTCACAAGTAAGAACCCAAAGCAAACATTCATGGCTTGACACGTTGCATCTGAAGAATTACAATTTCTTTCTTCTCTCTCCCCACCCTCTACAGTAGCTTCCATCTTTGTTATCCCTTAGGTCATCAGATTCTTGTCTGCTCTGGCTTTTGACCTTCCCCTGGAGCTCAGTTTTCCTGTTGTTTATTCCTGCTTTATACCTCTTCAGCTATATTGAAATCAAAGGTTCCCAACCCCTTCTTTCTTCTGCTGCTTCCCTGCTCTACAGTGTTCCACCCTCCCAAACAGCTGGCAGTGACCTGGGGAGAGCACATTCCCCAAACACAGGCAATGTGATATGAGTGGCCTTGAGATCTCCAGAAGGTATCCCTGCAGGTTTAGGTGGATGGAGGATCATATGACAAATGAGGAAGCTCTTAGGATGTTTTCTCAAATAATGCATCCTGGTGTATATCCACTACTCAGTTCTCTGATGCTTCAAGGAATTAGCCAAGTAATAGTCACGGTTAGTTAGGTTTTATTTCAACATTTTTTTTTCAGTTTTGTACATGTCCCTCTTGTTCTTCCTTTGGTTTAAGTAGTATTTATGGGATTTTTAATCTGTTGTGCCCTCTGTAGGATCTTAGGTGGGGTAGGATTGAGAAGTGTATTAAATTATGTGGATAACATCAGTGAGGTTTTTTTCTGATCTAGGGGAAGAGTGTGTGGTTTTTGGAATGTGTGCAATAGTATGGTGTACTTGCAAGGACTGACATGCACAGTCTTTGAAGTGGAAATTTAGAAGTTGCAGTGTTACGCCTATTCATTTAGCAGTATTCAGAGAAGTGTTGATGGGTCGTATTTTCACACAGTAACAGTCATTTCTGTCACTCTCTGTACACACTACATAAGCTTCCTCACAATGCTCGTTAGTCCATTTGAAAAGACAAGATAATAAAACATGAAACATTTTGCTTTGGTCTTCAGTCCTGTTGGAGTCCATCTTCATGGATAGGTTGGTCATAGTTGTATTTACCTGTTGGGCAGGTGCACTGCACAGTTTGCTTCACAGCCTCAATCCCCAGGCTCTGAAACTTGTAGTTCTATGAAAGTGTTCCGTGTGTTCCTTCTCTCATGCCCCACTTTCTGATCAAAGATGACCATGTAGATAAGATGCAGGATGCATATCCATTGAGCAGACCAGTAAGTGCCACTGTGTGCCCAGCACGTGTATTAGAGACTGTAAAATATAATTATACTATAATAAGAATCCCTTAGTACTGTTTAGCCGTGTTCTTGTACTGTTTATAGCTGTTCAAAGAGTTCAGCAATCATGTAGAAAACAATTATGAAGGAGCTTCATACAGAACTCCCATCTTGTGTGCTGAAGATTTGAGAGCCCAAGAAACAGATTAACTGAGTGCAGGAGAAGTGATTCTTGGACTGTCTTCATGCTTCCTTGACTGGTTTCTCTAACATAAGATTATTTTGAATTTAGTGAATAAATTGATTTCTAGTTACAGTTGATGTGGATAGCTAATGCATTTGTAATAATGATAGTTTCTGTCAGTGGTCTCTAGGCAAGACTGAATTTATTTCGGGGTTTAATTCACAATTTTTTATACTTTAATTTAAACTGCCTTTAAAAGTATTCATGGAAATACTAGGTCCACCATCCTTACTTTTCAGAATTGTCAGCTGGAACTCACCATAACCCTCAAGAAACCACCTAAAATTATATTTTCCTTTTAAAACTATTGACAGTTTTGTGGTACATTTATATTGAAGATATCTATTCTGGCTTTGTGCAGGAAGACTTTAATTAAACCACTGTTAGTTGAAAATTAGGTGATCTATTTATCAGCTGATTATCTGTCCGTTAGTATGAAGTAATGCATGGACTATCGCTTGTTAGCTGTATTAATTTATTTTGCACGATTACTTTTGTGGAAGTCGGTAAAGCAATATGATGCTGTATTCGTGTACCTAATTTCCTTCAAATTTAATACAAAAGTGCTATGGAGTTAAGAACTTCAAAGTATTAAGATATACTGCTTTTAAAAGCCTCAAGTATTCTGGTTTGGTTTTTTTTCCCCTCAAGCACTTTATACTTAATTTTATTGTGTTGGGAGCAAGTCCTCCAGTATTGTGTCAGATGTAGAAGTAATTCATCATGGTTTGCCTTGCAACTTGAATGGAGTGGGTGTGTGAAAATGGGCTGCCTGTTGCTCACAAACACTGGGATGACATTCACATCGTCTCATCTCTGTCTAGACGAGGATGTAGTCGAAATAAGGAAGAAACCTGTGTTTAATTTCTAGTGATAAAAATCTCATAGGTTCTTCCTGCTGTGGTTTCAATACCAGCTTGGGAACATTAACACTTTTCTTTTGTAATCTCATGTCAGCAGGTCTGTTTTTGTCATTCGATTTCTGTGTTCCATTTTGGTAGGGTGTCTCAAAAGGGGAGTGAATGAGGGAGAGGTAGCTGGCCACACATTTGAAGAAGTGAACTGGATTCTGGAAAATCTGAGGCTTTGCCGCAACTTTAGTGTGACGTACAGGCAAATGATTTACATTCCCAGCCAATCACTTCCTCATTTTTTTACATGAGGCTATCATCACTTCCCTTCTCTCAGACTTTGCTGGCCTAGTCTGCTGAAATAATGGAATATCTGGGAAACAAATGGTTTCTGAGTTCTAATATAATGTAAAATTATCTTAGTTGAGGCTTAGTGTAATGCAGAATATAATCACAGGGAGTAGATGATGTTCCATGCTGAGTGATGCCTAGTATGCGTGTATCGTTTTCCTTTTATTCTGAAAAGTAAGCTTACAAATGCCTTAAACACTTTATTCAAATAAAAATAGAAAAGCTGCAGTATTGTTTTGTCTTTGAGTTGAGATTGTTTACTCTGCTTGTGTTCAGTCAAGTAGGAACCCTGGGCAGATAGAATCCAGTGACACGTAGCGAGATTTTGGCTTAGCAAAGATCTAGCTGAGATCTTCAGGGACTGAAAAAACAAATCTGGAAAAAAAAAAAGAGGTTCGTAGTGACTGGTACAAACATTGCTGCTGTGTCTTGCTGTCCTGCCAAGCAGAGCATATGGCTCAGGCATAATGAAAAAGAGGCATCAGTTGAATTTGAAGCACATTTTAGATAGTTTTTTGTGTCTGCGGTTTTGGTGGTTCTTTTTAATCAAACCGTGGTCTTAATGAACATTGAGCCGAAAAGCTGTAAAGGTGCTTCAAGGCTGTGCTCTGATGCAATGCCAAGCTCCCATCTGAGGGTGTATAGAGACGTGATTTAGCACAGTAATTATAGGTGCGGTGTTCCTGACTGTACCAATCTCTGGAGAAAGTTACAGCTGAAGTTCTCATCTCATGAGTATCATGATCTCTTTGAGTATCACCTGATACTCAAAAATGCTGTTTGCAAGAGCTCCTAGACCTGTTTTCAGGAATTAAGTCCTATTCAGGTAATTCTGCTTGATCTTCAAGGAATGTACTTCTTTCCATTTACATTTTTCCTTTCTCAGTCATTTTCCTAGACTGCTACGCATATCTGAATGTTTGATTATACTGTCACACCTTATGCCATCTTAGCTGTAATAAGATTTCATCACTAGAGCAGGGCTGGTGCTGGAGGCAGCTACTGAGTATTGCGTTGGGGCTAGCCCTCAGTAGCTGTGCACATGATCTGATGTAGAAAGGCAGAAGGATTAGTCCTTTGCCTTTGTCTAGGGCTCCCACCCACTTAATGCTAGCTCTGGGTAGCTGGAAGGTATTTAATGTGTACCATTACCTTCTTTCTGAAGTGCATGGAATTGAAAGGTGTCAATGTGAATTATGATATTTTAGATACCTGCTAGTTTGCCATTTCACGTTCATGGGTTCAAAAGAGAAATAGTACTCAGAATTTTATTTTAGATTCAAATAAAGGCACCTAAAATGTGCATGACCTATGCTTTATTTTTTTAATGTTAGGAGTTATACATCTTTGTTATTCAGTTTACAGAGTTTGACTGAGTGGTTGTAAGAAAAATACTCCAGAAGCATTGGCAACATGACCTGACTTGTGTGTTGTTTTTCTTGTCAGTAACACTCCCAATGGGAATGCAAGCTGTGAGACACGATTCCAAGGATCTGAATACTTTAATGAGTTACTGTATTCTACTGGGTCACAGCCCAAGACAGTGGGTTGTCTTGTTTTGTGTTTCAGGCTCTGATGTGCCTGTTGAGTGTTTGTGCAAGCTCAGATTTTTATTTTTAAACTAAAACACAGAAAATAAACCAAATGATTATTTATATAGCACACTAGTATGGTGGGTTTTTTTCTCCAGTAATTCCACAGTCTAGTTTAGTCAGCTGATAACAGTTTAAAATTATCCTTGGTGTAGGTTTAAATGTTCATGATAAAACCCTGGAAACTAATGAAGCCTGAACAGTTGAAAATGGTAGGCTCCAAGAGGCATAATTTTAAATAGTAAATGAATGATTCTTTCTGTACTCTACTTTCAAAGTACAGGGAAAAGTACTTCTGAATGAACTATCTGGCTGCAACTCAAATGCAGAGCATTGATATTTGTTTATTTAATCTAAATTTTCTACAAACTGTAATCAGAAGATTTTATTTTGCGCCGCTTTACAGGAAACTTGGAGGATAACCTAGTGCTGCAGTTTGTGACACTCCTTCTGTTTCAATTTATACCAGTGCCCTTGAGTAACATCAAAGTACAATCAGTTGTATTTATTCCACAGTCTAAGAAGTGTGGATTGCTGGGATAGCTCCTTCTAATAAGCCAGGATGCTGTCAGTGTATTGGGAAGAGCTATCATTGGGAAACCCCTATTGTTGATTTGTCTCTCCACTGAATGGTAAACATTTCCTTTTGGCATAGGTCTGCAGTTCTAACTGTACACAAAAAGATGAGACATACATAAAGAAAAATCTGAGTTAGATTACCTAAACAGACACAAAGTAAGTAATTTCAAAAATCATTGAAGCGTAAGGGCTTTAGGGTGACAATTTCTGATGTTACTCAAAGCTGTTCTGCCCTGGCTTGCTGCATCAAACTTGTGTCATGCTGCCTTTCAGGGGGCTGTCAAACTGATCACAGGGCTTAACCACAAAGCTCCAAGGTCGTGTTGTTTGGTTTTAGTCTTCTATTTACAACCTGGGAAATAGTGGGGGAAGAAAAAGAAGAAAACCTGGGGAGGGGGCTGGAACAAGAGGGAAAACCAGAAGAAGCTCGTGATGTAATGCAGACACCTTTTACACTTTAAGCTATTATAATCTGTGTGTTGGGTTTGGGTTTGTTTTTTTTTTTTAAAGAGTATGCCACAAAACGTAAGTGATCTACAATTAACATTTTTTGGCATGCATTTAGTCTGATTGTATTATGTGTCAGCAGTCTGGAGATTAAGAGGTAGGGCCTCAGAATTCATGAAATATATGTAAGTAAATATTTTGAAAAATATTTCCTGTCAGCTCAGTCTGAGGAAAGTAGATATCCAGTGTGTGTCAAAAAACCCTTTTTTTTTTTCATTGAATGGCTGCAGAGTGAAGCAAAATAGCTCGTCTATTTAATTATAAACTTTTCATGCATCATATTTTAGGAAGATATGTGAGTAAAATGTGTGATGACCAAGAGGAAGTCCCTCTAATTAGTGGCATTCGAAGTTATGTTTACAGCTCAGATGAAAGTGTGGACTTAAGTTGCATGGGAAGCTGCATGGAGACAAAGTGCCTGATAGCATGTGCTGGTTGGGACAAGTAGTTTTTGAGACGCTTCCGCTTCTTACACTCACTCTTCCCTGTCTCTGTTCACAACTTCTCTAGAGCCTTGTCCTCATGCTGCAGTGGTCTGCTTTTTTGATCCTCAAGGAAAGAGAAAGTCTTTCATATCAATGCAGTAGCTGCCAACTTGAGACCAAACTAATTCTAGCAGTAGTTATTTTTAACAGTACAACACAACAATGCATTATAGGTGGGGTTACTGAAAGCTTTATTTCACGTTCTTGTGAACTGACAGGAAGCAGATGTTCCTTCAGCGAACTCTGAAGTTAGGCCAGACAAGCAAGCGAAACTTCCTTACAGGTGCTTGGGTCTGAGTTAACAAGGAAAGCAAATACAGAAATAAAGGAATTGTCTGTTGTTATTTATTTGATTTTGGTTTTTCTTTTTTTAATTAAAGTAATTTCTTGTTCCCTTCAGCAAGGCATCCTGTCAAACCTAGCTGAGTTCCTTAGAAGTTGGTTTCCTTTTCCACAGTATAAGAAAAATGATGACATACTTCACCGACTGGTAAGTGATCACTCTTAGCACTCGGAGCACCATCTTTTGTCTGTACTGTTGGTTTTGGCTCTAAGAGTTTTACTTATTCTTCAGATGATACTGAGTCTGGTTTTCAGAGTTACTGTGCCAGGCAAATTGGTCACACAAGAACAGGAACAGTGTCAATAACCAGGTTGAAGATGTTTAAAATGTGGAAGAAAAAAATTTTTAAAAATTGCACAAGAAATTAAAGAAATTCTTGAAAGCTGAAAGGAGTTAACCTGCAGTGTAGCTACCCTCTTCGGTGGAAGGCAGTGTGGAGACACTGACTAAGTAAGTCCAGTAGTATCTCCAGTTGCATCACTAGTTGGTTGCAGCCTGTGCCTTGCAGATACAGCTCAAGACGGAAAGCTCTAGAGCTTCCTCTGAGTATTGCTTTACCCTCTGGTTCAGCTTGATAGCTCAGGCACAGCACTGATGCAGTGCAGCTGTACTAGCCCCAGACCCATCCTGGCCTATTTGTTTCTGCACTGCTGTTCGCAGTGCTTCTGCAGTTGGGAAAAGCGAAGCAAACTAAGGTTCTTCTGTTATAATGCTTCAGAACAGTGTTACATGTTGAGAGCAGACTACATCTGTGTAGCAGTCTGGTTGTAAGGAGAGGCAAGAACAGTTCTTTGCAATACCTGCATGGTCTCATCTCAGCAGTTCAGAATTAGGTTGGGTGACCATCTGCCTCACCAGAAGTTGTATTCTCCTACTCCTGTAGCCTGCAGGAACTTTAAGGCCCATCAGCCTTGGGGGTAGACCTGAAAGCTGATGGTTCAGGTAGTTGAGCTAGTTAAAAACAGTTTTATGCTGCCCTTATGCCTGCTCTCTGCAGTGCCATTTTCTAGCCAGTTCAGTCTCTTGCCTGGGCTTGTCTGAGATCTGCTTTAACTTGCACCCAGCTGCTTCAGGTTCCTAGTCTGCCTTGCAAATGTCACATTAGTCATACTGTTCCAGAATCTAAAAGTTAGAATTTTGATTTATTTTTTTCTACTGTGATGTAGGGATGATGTCTTCAAATCTATTCTAAAAAAAAATGTTGAGCAACATGAGAAGTTAGGTGTTTCCATTTCTCAGAGAGTTCTGTTGAGTCCAATTACTATCTCTCCTCTCTCATCTCAAGAGGACAAAGTTAACTCTGAAACCTCTGATTAGTGACTCTTTCATTGCCTTTTTTCTTCCTCCCTCTTCCCCTATGAATCAAAGGTATTATTTTAACAGCTTTTTTTTTAGCCTGCCTCACTTGAGATGTAGACACAACCAAAGAATATGGAAAACATGTTTCTGCTACTGTAGGGCACTGAAATGACACCGGATACATTGGAGGAGGGCAGAGTTTCCTCTTGCACATGGTCCTGAAACAAATGTTTTCCATTAAAATAGAATGCAGGTTATATCAAGTGACATCAATGTATGGAATTAAACTTGTGACTAGCTATCTTACTACTGTTTCATAAAGAATCTTATTCTGTCAGTGACAAAACTAGACTGATTTTGTGCTGTGAAATGTCATGCTTCGGTTAACAGCTTCTATTAGAGAGTTTTCAGAAATACTCTCCTTTCCCTTATGTAATCTAGCTAGGTGCAAAGATTCATGTGTTCAGTGTTTATTGGGTTTTGTTATGACATTCTTAACTTGAAGTGTTCTGTAATTAAAGTTTGGTGCAGTATGCAAATTAAAATTTCAGGGAACTTCTCTGAGGGATATGTTTGTCTTCAAGAGCTGTGTATTTGTCTTGAAAAGCTATAGTTGTAGGGA
>NW_010401812.1:24537-37215 GCF_000710305.1 Buceros rhinoceros silvestris
GTAGGGAAAAAAATAGCAAATGCTTATCACAGCATCAAATTCACAAGTAAGTAACTCCCTGAGGTTTGCCTGGAGTTTAGCAAGTGTGAGGTCTTCAGAGTCCCATGCTGTTTCATGTTTGGATCAAGTCCCCTGGGGAAAGGCACAAGAATCCTGCAGAAGAGGATTTCACTGCCTTGGCTGGGGTCTCGAGTTCAGTGCATTGAGCCTACTGTGATTAGGTATCCACATATGACTCTTTGGTTGTTTGTTAATGACGTAAATTATGTCATGACATTAAAACAGCAAACACCTTTTTTTTTTTATTAACGATCTTCTAATAGATATAGACTTCTCTGACTCTTACGCAAATATATTGGCATAATCTGTGGCATGTTTCCAGGTATTGTTACTGTCTAGGTCAGATCACAGAGTCAGTGTGATGCATCCTGCAAGTCTGAATTGTTAGGGGGTATGTGAGTTTTTGAAGTTAAGCAAGTTTAATGAAAATGAAGCAGATACTTGTGGTATCTCTGAAACATTCCTGTAGTCTTTGGGAACAGATTGTTGTCAGTAAGGTGCAGAGTGCCTAGGTGTTTTCCATGTTCTGCTAACTTAATTTTAAGAATTTGCATATTCTTTACTAATGTTTTTTTTTTTTCCTCCTGCCTCTTTGTGGTAAGGATGTTGGATTTCGATTTGACACACTCCGTACCATCCTGCAACAGGAAGTTCTGCTGCAGGAGGATGTGGAACTGATTGAGTTCCTTGACCCCAGTATCCTGTCTGCAGGGCAGTGTAAGCAACAGGAAAACAGACAGCTTCCAACGCTACGCTCCCTAGCAACTCCTAATATTTGGTATTGTACAGAGAATATCTACTACTGTATTCACTGAGAAATGAGCAAAAAATATATTGTGTGTTATTTCTATAAAATGCGGCAATAAAGTAACTACTTTTTTCTCAGGTCTTTGAGTCTTTGGTCCCCAAATTTTTGTATTAGCATGCTTTTTACCTCAGGCATTTTATTGAGAGTGAGTTTTAATCTGAGATAGCTACATGAACCTGAATGGATACTTCCCAACCCTAATATATGCTATAAAGAGGAACTAATGTGTTTGATTAATTAATGAATTTCTAAAGCTATACAAAGGTGATTTTGATAAATGAGACATGATTGTGAAGGCTGATTGAAAAATGTTTTCTTTGCTCTCGTTTTTCATGAAGTTTGTTGGGGAGGAGGTGCAACTACTTTTCAGGTGTAGAATACCTGAAGAACAGACTAGAGAATATTTAAATAAGATGCATTCAAGTCAGCAGAAGCTGGTGAAATTCATCCTGGAATACTGAAGGAGATCACCACAGCACTGTCTGGACAATTACCACCTGTATTTGAAAAATAACAAGAACGTTGGATGTTCTTTCAGAGTTATTTGCTCGGAAATGGACAGGAATCAGTAGATAAAAACATCTCGTAATACAGCCCAGTGCTGCGTTTTCATACATATCTTAGGAAAATAGATAAAATCATTATGAAGACATAGCAGGTTAAAAAAACACAACTGTTTAAGTTGTAATATGTCATTATGTTCTATCAAACAAGAGAACTTTTGAACATAGATTTTTTCAGTGGTTTGACCTGGTCCTTGCACTATTCATTTTTTCTTTGACTGTTCAGATGACAAAGTACACTTACAAAATCTGTTAATATTGCTCAGCTAACAGATGACACCAAGTTTGTGAGTATTTTGACAGAATGGAGTTCAAAAGTAACTTGGAGAAATATCTTGAAATCAGTAGAAAAATCAATAAAGGCAAAAGTCTGATCCTACAATTGGGAAGGAAAAATCAAATTAACAAACACAAAGTGGTGAATTATTGGGTAGGCAGTACTACTTCAGAAAAGGATCTGCAAGTTGTTGCAGAGCATAAATTGGATGCGTCAGCAAATTGTTCAAAAACATGGCAAATCTCATCCTGGTGTCCTTGTTATATGCAGGACCCAGGGGTTTACTTTTCTGTCTGTTTTCCTAACAGCATCTGGTTTTGGATGCTACACTTGAAGAGGCAGAGGTAATTATTTAGAGACAATCCAGTGCAGAACAAGAATAACAGTGAGCTTAGAAAAAGTAATCTTTCAGAAATATTAGAGTGTGCTAGGATTGTTTGGCCAACATGGAGAAAATCAAGGTGGGATGGAACAGTGTTATGACGTGTAAAAGGTAGTTAATAAGAAGGTGGTGATCAGGCGTCATTTATTCTGTTCAGAAAAGGGAAGGATATGAGGAGAAATAATGCTATTAATTTGCCAGTGATTCAGACTGGGCTTGGAGGACTCTAAGGATACGTGTGAGTTGGAATAGCTACCTGGTGAGGTTGTGGAGTCTCCATTTTCTTCTTCAGTCTGTCCGTGGTGATCTGGATTAACCAGAAACTGAAAATGGACAAAGTGAGCTCTTAAATCCCTTCCAGTCTTTCATTGTTGTGATTCATTTTGTGTGTCTGTGTGGTTTTTTTTTTTTTTTAATGTCCTAAGGAAGTTATGGACTGTGTGTCAGTCCTTTTTAAAGTTAATTACATATGTGGAATATTTTAACTCTGTGTCTTTACTGAAACCTATCAGTAGCCCTGAAGAGTTAATACTTGTAAAGCTTGTTGATACATGATCACAAAACTGTCAAGAAAATACAAACCTAGAGATCTCATGATTTATTTTAGAAATGGGAAAACATTCCTTGTGAATACTTTCAAAACTAAATACAGGATACGCAGCTGTAAGGGGTGAAGAAAGTTAATACTTTTCTTTCAAAAAAACCTGAAGTATATAATGCAACTATAATACTATATATGAAACCTTGTATTTTCTAGCAGTTACTTATTTTCATTGAATTTTTCTTGATGAAAATAACAGCTTTATGAAGCTTTTAAAATGGCCTTGAGAAATAACTGGATTGAGGTACCAGTGACTCTTTTCTTTAAAGATTTTCAAAGGCTGACAATTTATTTAAAATTATTATTCAAGCCATATTTATAAAAATGTGTTAAAAACTAGTGGAGCATTTGTGTCCAAGTTAAATGAGTCAGACTCTGGAAAAAATAAAGCTGGCATTACTCGAGGATTTTGTTATCAAAAGAAACATGTCCTTCCCTACTGTACTTTTGAACCTGAAAGTGCAGATATTCCAGTTCCTACCCACCCTGGTTTATAATGCTGAGTAGCCAGATTTTTTTCTGTTTTCTTTTTTTTTTTAAGTCATATGTGTAGGAGAAACTGACCTTTCAAAGTGGTACATTATTCTTCTACTTGAGCTGTAAAAAAGCCAGAGAATTGTTTCCTTAGAGCACACCAGCCAAGTAATCTCATCTATATGTACATCTGAATCTGCCATTAGAAGTAGTTTTCAGCGTTCACAGCTCCCTTCAGGACCTACATAAAAGCCCTGTAATAAGATGTCATAATCTCAGATGTAACTGAAAGCTTCATGATTTTCTCAGTTGTTTGACCTCAGGAGTCTCTGGTTGATGACACTTTCTCTGTCTGCAGGGATGTGTCGCTGTTTCTTGCCTTTGTAAGTGCACTGCTTATGTTTCCTTCGTGGTGGAAGGAATCATCGTGGCTGCTGTGGGGACTAGTTCTGCTTGTCTATGCAGTCTTTCGACTGTGGGGCACATGGAGGACAGCCAAGCTGCAAATGTCCCTACGAAAATACTGTATCCAGCTGGAAGAAACAGTGGCGAATAGCCGAGCTTTTACTAATCTTGTGAGGAAAGCACTACGACTCATTCAAGAGACTGAAGTAATTTCCAGAGGATTTACCCTGTGAGTCTATATTTCACTTTATTTGATACACAGATCCGTTCAAGACAGATATCTTCTAAAATGGTCTTGTTACACTGTCTCCTATAACAAGTGGAATTACTGAAAAACATAATACTTAAAGCTTTTCTTTTATATAAAATAGTATAATTGCAATTCATATTAAAAGTACGAATTCTAACAATTCAGTGTTAATTCTCCTTCAGGATGCAAAGTTTTAAGTCTCACAAAACTTGTATGACTTTGAAATCTCCCACTCTGCTAGCAGTAAAATACACGAGGAAATGGATTATGAAGCAATTTAGTTAAATATTTGGGGGAGTCTTTTAGAGTGTTGGTTGTTTGAGAAGGTTTTGTACCTTATATTACCAGATGTGTGTAAATAAACTGACCTGCAAGTAATCATTCATATTTTAGAAAACAAGATGATGTGAAAACCATTCTATCTAACAAATAACAGTCTGAAGTTATGAGACCCCAGCAATCATCAAACATAATTTCCCACCTCAGATGAAGTTTACATTACTCTTTTTCTCACTTACAAATGTTGAGATGTTTAGGCTCTTAAATTAATTGTTTCTGGTTATTTAGCTCTTGTAGCTATTTGGTAATTTTTGCTCATTTGCTCTGTGAAAGGACACCAGAACACATTCAGCGTATGCAACGATTCCAAAGCCAACAGGCCCATCCCTGTACACTCTCATTGCCTTCCCCTTGTGACAATCTATGGTTAGATATGTACCTGTGCCAGGTAGACTTATGGTTAAAGGAGTTAGGAAATGCCAACAGCTAAAATCCGGTTGACTTCTTTCTAAAAAAAAAATAGAAAATTCTCTTGTGTGCACCAAGAAATTCTTTGTTCATGCCAGACCAACTATTCTGCGCTCAGGCTCATGTTTTTACATGCAAGCTTGAACTGTAGACTTAACATTTTGCATTAATTTTCTAGCTTAAGATACCTTCAGTATGCCTCACCAAAGAAACGTTTCATTCTCCCTTTGGAATGCAGAAGCATGTCTTCAGCATGCATAGCTATGTGTTTTGGTTTGGTTTGGTTTTTTTGCTGAGGAAGCATATAGTTAAGCAATAGACAGTCTTATCTTTGCAAAAAGAAATTATTGTTAGGGCTTGTCCAAATTACAGATGAGAAAAACATTTGGATTTTTTCTGAAGTTGAAGCAAACGAACTTGTGGTCAATGTCTAAATTGTTGGTGTCTTGTTCTTTTACTACATATCTTAGATAACAGATTAACAAAAAGCAGACTGGACTATAAGCTGATGCTTGATCTAATAACCTCTTTGCTTAAAACTTTGGCAAGCTTTTCAAAAGACTTTGGAGTATGGATGGAGTGGGGGAAATCTGACTGTGCCAGCACCCTCATTGGAGCAATTGCCCAGTATGAAGAAGTAGTGCTGTACAGGTTTTGGTTTGGTTCTAACTCCAGAGTGTCCTTTTCTGCACCCACATATGCAAGAGCTGCTGCTGCACAGGGCGCCTTGAAATTCTTTGCTTGAGGTAGTGCTTCATGTATGATCAAAAAAACCTAGCTCCTCCTTCTTTCTTCCAGAATTTTGCTTCAATAAACTTTCGCAGAACAAAGTTTAGTATGTTTTCCTGTAGTAACCTTGTCAAAGTCTTAATGCTTGTTCAGAAAGAGTCACATGACAATAGAAACTGTTGCATCTGAGAAGTTAAGGAGTCTCTTGTGTCATTTCACATCCTTAAAGGAATGGGATTTCACCCAGGTAGTGGCACAGCACCAGTGTTCAGTGATATGTATGCTGCTGATTTAATGTACTGCTGTCTCAACATAGTTTAGACTGTGCATTAACTGTGTGGTGAATGGAAAAATACTGAAGCTGATGTTTAAATAGTACTGAGTTCAAATTTTGGCTAGCTGTACTTAGGTAAACTCTGATATGGCAAGCCCGGGTGTGCCACTTTGGCCTAGAGTTCCTTGTGTTCCACCACTGTTTTTAATCTGCATTACACCATCCATTGATCACTATGTTCTCACAGGCTAATTTACATATGCTTTGAAATATCAATGGCTTTGCTTTCTTCTACTCTATTTGCCTCTTGTTAATTGATATTTGACTGTCTCTGTAGATGATTAATTATTCTTGATGAGCTTTTGGTCAATTGTTCACTGGTTTACTACTGTGTGGTAGCAACTACTATATGCTTAATCAACTGAAGCATGGTTTTGCCTTCATTCCACTCCCATCCAAAAACCCCCATAGCAGCCACTTAGGAAAGCAACTAAGAGGGCTGTCAGGTCTCTCTTATATCAGGCCTCTCTTATCAAGCCCTGGAACAAGCTGCCTGGGGAAGTGGCGAAGTCACCATCCCTGGAGGTGTTTAAAGGATGTGTAGGTGTGGTGGGGACATGTGTGAGGGACATGGTTTAGCAGAGACCTGGCCCTGCTGCATTAATGGTTGGACTCAATGATCTTAAAGGTCTCTTCCAACCAAAACAATTCTATGATTTTGTATTAGCTGCTCTCAAAGGCAACTGGATATTCTGATTTCAGAATGGCCTTCAGAACTGTTTAACGTTGCTGTTGACATTTCAGGTATGTCTGCATGGTACATGCTCTGCGATGCAGAGATGGCTGAAACCTTAGTTTGGATTACAGAAATTGTGTAGCCAAGGTAAAGCAGTGCTCTGCTCAGGCAGAATGGCAGTATTTCTGTCTTAATTGCTCCATTTGCAATTAGAAAAATTAAACCTGATCACAGGTTCAGCCTGGAATTCCTGGTGGGTAGTGAAAGTATGTCTGATGTCTTGCACATTATGAGATGAAAACTGTAGGAATACGTAATGAAACACTGCAGCAGTAAGTAGCAAGTAGTTAGTTATTTCCTTGTCTGTTGCTGAAATAGTTTTTCTCCAAAATGCTCCCTTTCTGCTATATTTTGCTATATCAAACTTCACAATCATATATTGATTTTTAAAGAACTGCTTTCATGTTGGAGTACAGTATTAGGTTTTGATCTGTATGTCCGTACAAGTTTGTTAAAAGTTGAGAGCCTATTTAAAATTTGGCTTGTGAGATAAATGGAGAAATAAGTCACTGTTGCAAAATGGGTTTGGAGAAGTAGGAAAGAGGAAATTCACCCTTAACCCTCTTTTCTTCTTGTTATTTGTGGCTGATACGCAAAGCTGATAACATTTTGTAAGTCAGATTAAAATATATAGAAGATAAATGGAACATGGGATATGGTATCTGGCACAGACATTTATAGGAAGTTATACTAATATAAGATTACTGGCATAAAAAAAGAGTTATTTTATAAAAAACACTGAAGCTAGCCTTCCCAGAAGGAAAGCAAATTTTTTTTTTTTTTTTGCTGAATACCGCAAGTACATGCTGTGTATTTGTTCTGTACAGAAGCTCAAAATGCTTACATCGCTGTAGCAGAACATAGACACCTTTCTCTTTTTTACGGTAGAATTTCACTCCTTTTCTTTGAGCCTGCTTCTGACAATACACCCAGGGCCTGAGTCTACAAACTGACGTGAGTTTATCCATAAATACTTCCAGCTGCTACCTTCAAAAGCTAGGGAAACATTAAGGGATTGGCATGTACTACGTTATATGCTGTGTTCCTTAGTGAAATGTATGGCAAGACTAGCATTTTAAATTTATATTAGAAATTAATTAGAAATTAACACAGTTTGGTTTATTTTATTCAGATTTTCAAGTACTTTATGAGAAGTTATATAAACCATTTTAATATAACTCACATAATTTAGTATGGTACACAGGTGTTCTTATATGGTGTTTCCACAACCTTATTCAATATACTGCAGGATTTGGCATGAATCTCCTTGTTAAATGTGATTAATGTGCTGATACGCGTCCAGCCTTGCTCACTGGGTGGGCTGCATTGATTTTCATATTTGATAGTGAAGACCAGAAGCTATTTCCCCTCCCAGTCAATGTGCAGCATGGTCCAGCTAAGAATGTGCAGTAGGACTGGCATTTTTCCAGCCGTGTGAGGTCTTCTGGCATAGTCAGCCCTTCTAGTCTGAGGGGCTAGAGAAACAGTTACCAATGCAACAACCCACTCAGTCTTGCCAGGTACTCTGTGTGTTTTTCCCTTTGAAGTGACCCTGACATGAAATCACCTCCTCACTGTGCTCTGGGAAAGAGGAGAACAGAAGCAGGCTCTCAATCCCCAAACAATTAATCACAATGCATCACCCTGTGGTCCCCACTACGTCCGTTCCTGAGCTGATTCCAGTGAAAACAGTCCCAGGAAGGGGAGTGCACTTAGGCTATTTTCAGTGCCTCAGTCATAGGTTTGGCATCAGACTGTATATGAATAGATATAACTGAATATTAGTCCTTTTCTCCTTTTCTACAGCTTAACGTTACACAGACATGTTTAACATTTACCCAGTTCACAATTCAGTTTATTTCCAGATGAGGCAATTTCTTGCAGTTCTAAAGCCATTCTGAAGTGTATTCTAATAGGCAAATGGCAGAGTTTCTTTTAAATGGCATGTTTACCTGAATATGTGGCCACCAAAATGCGTTTTCAAATATGCTTTTATAGTTGCGCACGTTTAATGTTTTTACCTGTCAGAATCCCACAGACATTCCCACTGTCATTCATTGCATGATGATAAAATCCATGTCACCACTCAAATAATATTTCTGTTGATCTAGAGAAGATTCTGCATGGAAAAGGTTGAAAGAATATAGTGTTTTGCATTAAAAACTATATGTAATAGCACATTTTTTGCTGCAAAAATTATTTAAAGAACAAATTTGCATATGAAGATGTATATGTTAAATAGCTGTGTGTTAAAACTTCCAAAGCTTACCAGGCTTTTGATAGTTTTGTATTAGAGATAATGTTATGGCCTCTCTACCCTAAATGTATCCTTTTGGAAAACTTAGGAGAAAACCGATGTCCTCAGGAGTTTAGCCATGGCTCAGGTGAAGCAGAATCAGGCTGTCTACTGAGGAATCCTGGCTGCTTATCTGAAATTCTGAAAATATATCATTGATACATTCAGGATTTTTTTTTCCTCTCATAGCTATTAAGTGGTTTGAAAATTTTTTCTGAATAATGGAATAAGAAAACTGATGTACTGTCTTTAAAAAATACTTTAGGACATCTGTACAGTTGTATCACATTTTACTTTTCAAGTTTGCTTGACAGGGTCAGTGCCGCTTGCCCATTTAATAAAGCTGGACAGCATCCTAGTCAGCATCTTATCGGTCTCCGGAAAGCCGTTTATCGATCTGTCAGAGCAAACTTTCGAGCTTCAAGACTGGCTACTCTATACATGCTGAAAAAATATCCTTTTTGTAAAATCCCACAAGTTCAGGTATTCCATGTTACTTACTTGTAATTGTGCAGTGTTTAGTATATCTGGAAACATATGCTGTCTAATATCCAAACAACATAAAGGAAAAGGTATCATAGTAAATCGAGAGTTATGCTTAGTTTGGACCATTCTTAAATTTTTTCTCTTTTTGTATACTGTGCAATGTGGGATAATATTCTGAGCACTGAAAACATTGTCCCAGTAACTGACACCCATGCCTTTGGTCTAAGTACTGATAATGTGTTCCAGAGTCCTTCAGGATATTGTTTAAAATTGCTCTTAGCCATCTTTTTCCCTTGCTTCAAAACATCCTCTTCTCTGGACAATATGGCCTTTCACTAGACATCCCCATGTTCAAAAATGTGAGTTGATTTCCTATTTTAGAGAAGCTAAGTGAAACTCTGATTACATTAATCAGCCAAAAGGCACATTTAAGATCAAGGAGTTTCTTCTCTCAATTAACGCAGAACACTTTGTTGAGATTCCATTTTGTGAAGCGTCATCTGTATTTCTTTGGTGAATAATCAATGGGATAATCAAGAATCACTTCTAAGAACACAGGAAGAGAGATCTGAAAATAGGATCAGTTAACATGGCCTTCCCAAATATCCTCCAGCTTGAAGAAAGTCAGTCCAGCAGTGGTTACGACAAGTGTGTAGATTGTTGCTGTGGCTTGGGAAATTACAGGTTCAAGGAATATTGGTGTGGATTAGACTGTCCACTAGTTTCATAACTACTAAACTTAGGGAATGGCTTTTAAATTAAGGAATGGGAGAGAAGAAAGTTTTGTTTACTTTAGATAATTTTACATTTATATCTGTCTTTGAAGAATTTTTAAGGGGGAAATTCCATTATACCGAGTTGTCATGCACATAGCACAGTAGTAAGGGCCAGCAGAAATAAATAGCCAAAAATTTATTGAAGTGTCACGTATAAAAATAGGCTCTTGCCAAATGGAAAGAGAACCATTGCGTTTGTGCAGAACATAGTGGCAAAAACTGTGGTAGCCTATGAGATAAGATGCAGGTTGGGCCAATTCTGCAGTGTGTGAAAACTGAAAGTAAGGAAGGCAAATAAAGGATTCCTCCTCTCCACCAGGATAATTAAGAGCAGCTCTAAGGTAGTTTCGAGTTGCCTTAGTTTGAATTTTTTCCTGTGTTATTGTGGATGCCTGAAAATGTTATGTGTATACCTGGGTATTGATGGCAAGGAGCATCTTTCAAATAGATTCCAGTGCCTTGTGCAATTAAACATTACTCTTACACTGAAGGGGCCAAAGATTCCTTCATGTCAAAAGCATTCACAGCTGTCACTTGTGACAACTTTAAAGCCGTTGTCCATCATCAGATTGTTAGCACAAATCTGGCCTACAGCAAGGAGAAAGAGGAACTAGGCAGATTAAATAAAGGAGTGAGATGATAGATTGAAGGAAAGGAATGCTGATAAATTAAGTTAAAGGAACTTCCATCCAAAGTCTGAAAATGAGATACCAATTCTGGCTTTTACAGTTCTTTTTATTAAGTTCTGCTTTGCACAAAATCAGAAGGTATTCTCAACTTTAACTCTTCTAGGTTATTTGAGTATGAATTAATGAATTACTATTTGAAATTTGCTTTTTCTGTGCATTGTGAGAGGCATAAATCCAGTAGCATTATTAGTGATTTACACTGGCAACAGCAAAACAACATGCTTTTATTAGAGGAAAAAGATATTAGAGAAACATTCCAAATATTTAAAATTTGGATTAATATTACAAAATAACATTAAAAACCCATGAAACCTGTTTTCCCTTGTTAGTCATAATACTGTTTAAATAAACTTTGTTTTACTGGATATTGCTTTGCATTTTTGTTGCAGAGGAGATGTATCTCTGTATTTAGGCAAGTGAAAAAATTATTTTTGCTTGGAACAACATTCAGTAGGAATTTAATATTCAAAAGACTTTCTAGTCTCGAGGGCAACAAAAATCAAATCTTCCCAGCTAATAAACTAAAGATCAACTGTTAGTTCCATTTTAACTGATGGCTGATCACTTTTTAGGGCTGTTTTTCTCTTTAAAGGAAGTAGTAATTTCTTAAGAGCATGAGCAAATGCATAGGACAGGCACTACTTTGAACCATGGAGTGTGCATTTCATGGGAACATTTATGTGAATGTATAAATGGGAAAATTAACTTCCGTATTAGAATTTGCTTTCCTTGGTTGATGGAGTCCCAAGGAGTTCACAAGGAGGTTGCTGAAAGTGGGAGAAGCTTGAGAAGTTGCTGAAAGCAAGATTAAAGGGATGCGAACCTGTGCTGCAAGGATATGGTGGGCATATTTTAGTCTCTCAGAATTCCCAAAACCATGGCTTTGCTCTAAATCCACATTGACAAATGTGGCCAACACAAGAGTCCTGTCGCGCATAATGGTCAGCTCAGTGCCTCATCCTGCTCTTGGAGGAACGTGCAGATCTACACATTCCACGGAGCCATTGCATGTCTGAAACTTGATTCGTTATCACTACTCGCTTCAATAAAAGTAGAGGTTTAGTGATATTTGCTTGTGCCTAGTGTGCCCCCTTTTAGCTAGACAGCTGCCTTCAAGTGAGCAGAATAAATTAATACTGTCCTAATTAAAATTTGTTCCCATGTAAAATAGAAAAAATATACAATTATACTTTAGTCTTATACCAGGTGTTTGTATCGAATTAAATGAGATGGAAAATAATATTCCTTATATTTAATGTAAGGGACAGTTGGGTACTTGCAGAAGCAATTCAGCATTTTCTCAGGCTGTTCTTACTCTGATTTGATCATACTGACAAGAGTACATTGCTCAAAATCATAGAAGAAAAAGTCAGAAGGGATAAAAGAGAAGAGTATTTCTCTTAATCTGGAAGATAAGGTTATAGCAAGATGCAATGGCTGAATGCTGAAACTAAAAATTAGACATTTGGGCTTAAGAATTTTCAGGATGTTGCACAGACCAGTCACTACTATTTAACAAATCTCTGCTCTATACTGCATTGAATTGTGTAACAACTCAGGCCATACTTCCTTCAGTCGGCTTGCTAGTTGCTTAATAGTTTTATACTTAAGAGCCTTAAGGGTTCTGCATCATGGGAAACTCTTATTTAGTCACTGACATGGAGGAAATTTTGTAGCTTGTGTTACTGGATAATGTTAGTAGTCTCATCCTCAGCTTGTGCAACATGGTGTGATACTCCATTTGCATTGAACTGTGTTGATAGGTAGGACTTGAGTGTTGGACCACATAAGCTGAAAAACTTTAATTTTGTTGTGAGCATAAAGTGTTGTTCTCTGATGGCAAGGCATAAATGGCATTATAATAACAGACATTGGATATCAGTATTTTAAACTGAGTGATATCTTACCTCGTTAAGGTGGAATGGATATAAAATGCATTCTATGTCTTAGAGATGCACTGAGCACAGGGAAACTTCCAGCAAAAAATCATTCCTTCTCCTATGTAAAAATTTAGTTATTGCATCATGAAATGTTAGAAAAACACATACCTTTTAACTTGGGAAAG
>NW_010401812.1:37651-77833 GCF_000710305.1 Buceros rhinoceros silvestris
AGAGTAAGCTCACGCGAGAAAATAGTACCCTCTTCAGGTCATAAAAGCCTAAATTAGATATTGGAAGCTGGAAAGTCTGAGTAAATATACTTGGGCATTTTTCAGTGCGATGTTTCTTCCTTGACCAGCCAGTTCGTCACTTGCTTAGCTCATCCTTTCCTGCCTGGTGGGTAAGTGAGAATTTTATAGAAGAGCAACTTAAATTTCTCAGGAGTATTCTGAGGCCCTCCTCTTAGATCTTCAGTTGGGAATGTGCTTTTGAAGAGCAAAGTATGAATATTAAATTGTTACATACATGGTACATTAGTGTTCATGCTTTTCTAGAGGTAAATAAGATTGGTGTTCTGACAGAGGTTAGGCATTCACTGTACAGGTATTTTTTTCTGCATTTGATGGTTTATTATCAGGTAGCTTTGTCTTCTTCCAGGCTAATATGGAATGTAAGTTAAACAGATAATTGAAATATTTTCACTAAGATATAGAACAATAGAACTAACCTAAGGTTAGTTACTGTATTTGGGCTTTAATAGAAAACATTAGCATTAAAAATACCTTTGTTTTAGAGCAAAGCACATAAGGGAATTGTGTTTGTGTATATGTTTGTCTGTATGTACCTAAACTTTCTATAGGTTTAGTCCTTGGGAAGCTAATGGTGGCATGGGACCAGTTCCTTTCATCTATTACACAGAAATGGGAGTGGGAGGGCTACAACAGAGCGAGGGCAAGGCAGAAGGTGCAGGAGTCCATTGCAAATCTCTAGCTGAGACATAACGTCAGTAAGTGTGTCCTTTGGTCAAACCACACGTTTCAGAAGTTCCCTAGAAACACTTTTTTGCATGACTTAGAAATTCACATGTCCAAACTGCTTTTTATGGTGTTCCTGCTGTTGGCAATGTTGTAGGAAAAGATTAACAAAGAATATAATTAATCTCAGAGATAACTGGTCCTGACTTTTTGATCTCTGCTGGAGTTGCCATCCTCATGCGATGTGCTCCATCTGCTGGGCATGCTGTCAGGTTAAATTAGAATAGGCACCGTTTATGTGAGGCAGCTGCTGATGGCAACAATAATATTCTGTTCCTAAGTAATTTGCATTGCACGTTTTTGTCTGAATGCTTAAGAAGCTTTTTTCTTCCTGGACTTTGGGGAGAAATTTGTTTAAAGCCTGGACACTTAGCATTGCTGTTTTCTGGGACATGGAATATTTATTTTTTTAATGCAATATTCTTCCACCCAAGTGGTAAAAATTTTCTTGAGCAAATCACTTTTAGAAGTTCAAACCCATGAGAATTTAGCATGTGTAAAATTTGGGAGTGAAAGCAGGTGGAAATTGTAGCTTCCCCAGAAAACATATTAGCTGGACAAGAGGCAAGTGGTTCTAACTGGCTTTATGTGCTCCAAAAGATGAGAGCATTCTGTTTGTAAATAAATCCAAATATAAATGAAAAAAAAACCCACATAGTTTAAATTAAGGCCTTATTTTCATGAATGCTTTACAAATATTTTGGGGGTTTTTTCCCCTTGTGGAACAAACATGCTTATGACAGTAAGTTCTAACTTTCTGTTTTAAAGCAAATTTTACTATTTCATGACTGGGTTACTATCCAAAATGGGCAGAAATCTTGAACTGTTCCTCCTCGCACTTCCACAGCATGAGTTTAGCCTAAAATTGTGCTATTTTAAAATAAATGCTGCCTAGTCGCTGGATTATTTTTCTCTGTCTTCTGGTATCAGTTATATTGTTCTTGCTTCCTACTTTTTAAGCATTTCTGAGGACTGGAAATGTATATTTTCCTACTCAGAATTTAAATGTGCTAGATGGTGTTGATAGATAACAGTTCGCTGCTGTTCCTGCCAAGATCATGGTGGCTTTACAGCGATGTAATCAGTAAAATTAATAGTATGACAATCAGGGAGCTCCTGTTCTTCATGCTACTATCTGATATGTCGAAGAGCAGTCATTGTAGAGATCTCTGAGCTCCTCTGAGTCTCTCCACAGAGAGAGCTCGCAGAGAATTCCCATCATCCTGAGTTCAGTCCATAACATAGGCTACCGTTGAAACTTAAGATTGCACAATTGTTCTCCTCTTTCTTCTGTTAAATAGAAGATTTTTGGTTTAAGATTGACATGAGCTACTTCCTGGAAACTTAAAGATAAGATATTCTCCTCACTTGAAAGGGATGCAGGGATTTTTCATCAATGTTTCATTTGTTATATGTTTGTATTTAGACATAGGTGTTTTGTCAGTGTCTTATCGCTCATCTTTCTAAGAGCCTTTAAAACTTGTTCTCTGAATAAGGGTTTCAAAATGTTCAATTAAACAGGGTTCAGGTGGATTTGGGTGGAATGTATGTGCTTTCATAGAAATTGCCGGAAATAAGAAAGCTCATTAGGTGTTCTTTCCTTTTCTGTGTGTTTAATGCAAAAGTTGCTTTGTTAAGCACCTTAACTCCAGCTAAACCTACCCTCTGAACTCCGAGAGTGACAATGTGACCAGCTACATCTGTGTAGTCCCCTTTAAGGAGCTGGGGCTGGGGCTGAGTGAAGAGCAGGTCTCTGAAGAGGAGGCACACAATCTGACTGATGGCTTTAGCTTGCCTGCGCTGAAGGTAAGACATACACATCACATCCACATCCACACAGGCTCCTGGTGAAAATCTCTTTCAGTTGTGGTGAAGCCCTGTGGCTTGTACGTGCTAGCCTGTGATAACCACAGGCAGCTGAGGGGAAGATGTAATGAGTTTCATATCACGTATTTCTACATTAATTGGCATTTAGGTAATTTCTTTTTGCATGTAGTTGAAGAGAAGCTGCATAATATAACATTGGGATTTTTTCTGCAAATCACGTAAATTCAGGTCAGTGTTTTTCAACATCTTGATCAATCTCCTTCTTAAATATTATTTTTTGTTCTGAGTTCACTTGATCCTTTGCTGAATAAAATAATTTCCAGATTTGTATGTACTTTTTTTTTATTTTTTTTTTTTTTTTAGCTAATCTCCTGACTTGAATGAAAAAGAGATATTGGAAGATGTAAATTAGTTGTAATTGCCAAAGGGAATAGCTACATTTAGTTACACTGGCGAGTAGAAATCATAAGCTTAGACCCCTGCTGCTGTGAGCTGGTGTGGTTCTTTGATCTTTGAAAAACCTTTAACTGAACAGAATGACAACCACACAACAGCCTCTTTGTTTTGAGATATTAGGTATTTTTAATTGGCATGAGTCAATGTTTGCGATTGGAAAGAAGATCTAATTTGAATGCAAGCCTTCCACACTCTACTGAGGCAGTTCCCTTTTAACACTTTTTTAAATGGAAAATTTCATTATTATGTGACTTAAGTGTTTCTATGGGATTGGCTCCTGTTGCAATTTATTCACTTAATTCCTAGACCTTGACTTCTTTTGTTCTGACAGTAAATGTTACCACTGTTAGTGACTGCTAAGCTTTAAGGCTTTGTCTAATTAGTTGTAAGCTGAGAGCTACATCAGATGTAAGCTTTGGGGGGTAGTTTTGTTTTTTTTTTTTGCCTTTTCATTAGCTGAAGTTCTAATTGCAGTTATGCAAGACCACTTATTTACCCATTTGTTTTTAAGCACAAGGAACCGGAGGTGCCCAAACTTGTAAGCTAAGTCTCTGTTTACCTGCAATTTGCAGTAATTTAACTGAAATCTCTTTTAGTTAAACTGGTTGGGATGCTTTCAGGGTACAGTTAAGCTCAAAACTACTAAGTTGCAGTTTACTTAACTCATAACAGACAGTGAGGTAGACGGGAGGTAGTGTAGCTGAACCAGGTAAATTAACATAGATCAGTCCTAAGCAGATTCCTGCGTAGGTAATAAAATACATATACTTTGATAACCTTGGGTCATATTTGTGTTGTAAGCCCCGGATTTAGGTGCAGTCCTCTTCTTTTCTTTTTTTTTTCTTTTCTTTGCGAAAACTTGTCTTTATGTTAAAATGCAGGTAGAATAGAGACGTGTACCCAGATTTGGTTAATGTTTTAATTTTCATTCAAGCCCATGTGTAGGCCATACGACAAATGTAGCCTGTGTCTTTTGGCTCCCTCGTCCTTGAACTAACCCAATTTAAAGGGTGAAAATTTCTGGCATAAGAAAAAATACCAATTCAAGCTGAGGAGAGCCAGTTGGATGTTTTGGGTGAAGTTTAAGTGTCAGCAAAAATCATCAGAACTCTTTGGCAGAGCAAGCTATTTGCAACCCTAAATATATCTGGAATTTTCTTTTCTCTTCATTGTGCCTTTTTTCAGGTAGGTTTTGAATCATTACTATCAATTGCTGAAGTCCACTACTTATATGTGCTGCTTTTTCACTGCTTTTGCCTTATGTCTAGTGGAAAGGATTGGTCTTCTTTTGTGCTTATTGTAGCATGAGCTTTTTGACAGGGCAGCACACCTTCAGGGACACTTGGGTGATTGCTGCCCATTTGTTTGCTTTTTATTTTAGCACCCAGCCAAATCATGGTCTTGCACGTGTGCCCCAAATTAATTTTGTATCAATCTGTGTTCTTTCTTCTCATGACCATCTTCTGTAAATTGAGAATTTTTTTCTTTTTCTTTTGGAATATTTTATCAGTTTGCATCCAACTAATTTTGATATACCCTTGAGGTATATCAGGTCACATCTATATGAAGGCATTTAAATTTTTGTGTTACTGTTCTGAATGTTTTGTTCTTGATTGTTTGCACACTGGAAAAAACTGCTGCTTGTCCATAGACTACAGACTACACCTCATCATCACCTACAGTTGATCTCTTTTAGTAAGAGCCAGAGTTGCAGAGAAAAGTGTTCCTTTCCTTTTCACTTTAGAGATTTAAGATGCTACTGTTCTGTCATGTCTACTGAGCCAACAGCCTTCTCCAAACTTAGGACAACAGTTCTTTTCATTTCCTTGGAAGTGGAAGTTCTCAAGAAATTGAAATTGTGGGTTTCCTTGCTCCCAGATGGACTGACCTCTTTTGTACCATGTACAACATTGTCAATCAATTCATTTCTTCCAAGCCTTTCCCTCCTTAGTGGCATTGGTCACATTTCTCACCTTGGCTGAAAAAAAGTGTTAAGTTAGCAGCTCAGCTTTTTTCAGACGTGGAATGTTTTTTGTTTGAAGTACGGTGTAATTAGACTTGTGTTTCAAGTTTGGGTGTGGGGCAGTGCAGTAGTTAGTAGATCATAGAAACGATAGCTTGATATTATAAAGGAAAAAATGTCTTTGCTGCCACTGGAATTTTGGCAGCCCTTTGGGAGCTGGAGGGTGTTTGGAGATTATAGCAAATAATGAAACTGCCTGATGAGAATATGAGTTTTTAGGCCTCTGACAACCTTCTGAGCATAACTGCATATAATATCCTTCATCGAAGAATTAACAGTCACCTAAGATTCACAAGATCTGAACCTCATGTGGTCCAGAATACCCTTCAAAAACATTCAGCGGATTTTCGCATTTTTTTCAAATTTCCTGTTGCTGGCCAAGGAATGGTTTCCTGTGGTGTATCTGTACGTTTACTTTGGAGGCTGGCTGTCTTCCCAGGTGCACAGAGCTAACCCTACCCTGTTTTGCAGGTCCTCTTTCAGCTCTGGGTAGGGCAGAGTTCAGAATTCTTCAGGAGGCTGGTGCTGCTCCTCTCTCCAGCCAACGCATCTCCCAAGCCCTTGGTATCCCCCGAACGGCTGCCTCATCATATCTTGTCTGATGTGACTCAAGGCCTACCTCATACACATGCTGCCTGCTTAGAGGAGCTTAAGCGAAGCTATGAATTTTATCGGTACTTTGAAACTCAGCATCAGGCAGGTTTCGAACGGCCAGCCAGAACAAAGCAGAAGTCAAGAGAGCTTAACAGTCTTCAGACAGCAGTACGCAGCTTACAGCTTCATCTCAAGGCACTGCTCAATGAGTAAGTTTACGCATGAAGTAAGAGAATGTGCCTGTAGGAAGAAGGCTTCAGATTTTGGTTCTTTGGGTTGTCAGTCTGTATCCCAGATTAAAACCAAAAAAGGCGTGTGTGTATAGTGATTGCAATCACAGGAATATCTTCACATGGCATGGAGTCAAAGATCCTGAGTTCAGTATGGAATTTGATACTGTTTCCTGGTTGTTCTTTTAAGTATCTGGTGAAAATTCAGTGCTAAACAGTGCATTAAGATCTTGCCTCACTTTTGTCACTCCCTTGAAAAAATCTGAAAACATATTTATCGTGCATTGATTTTGCAACATACCAAATGCTTTGTAAGTAAGTTCAGCTCATAGTAACTACCTAGTACATATTTTTAAAGATGCGTCACTGCTTTGGTGAAATAGTTGAAACTGTCCTTCTCCTTTAATGTTACAGATAAGAATTTCTAGAATGAATGCAGGTGAGCATTGTATCTTGATGTGGAGATTTCTAAAATTTTGATGCATCTGTGAGAAGTTGTCTGAGTTAGATTCTTAAAACTTGAAGAAAATACCAGGACATTAAATTAAGTACTTGAAGGAATGGTGAAGTCAAACTATTATTAAATATTTCTGTTCATCACTTAGGGTAATAATTCTTGAGGATGAACTTGAAAAACTCGTAAGCCCTAAGGAGGCACCGGAGTTGACAACAGAAGCCCATCAGGTTCTGGAACAAAAGCTGAAGTTTATTCAGCCTCATATCCAGGCAAGCAACAGCTGCTGGGAAGAAGCCATTTCTCAGGTGGAAAAAATGAGTGGAAGAAACCCAAATAAAAAAGGTAAATGTAAGAGATTAATTTAGCAACTAATAGGATACACTTTAGAGATGGAATGCTCTAATGGATCAAAGACAGCTTTCAAGACGTGTATCAGAATTTTAGCTGAAGAAGGTCTTACAACCATACACTTTGAAAAACTGTGTCAAATGTCAGACTTTTTTATTATGATGACCTTGAAGCTTTTGTTTCGGCAAAAAAATATAAACCTGTTAACTCAGTCTATTAAACTTGTGGATTGAAATTATTACATTTCCAGGTGTAGACCAATAGTGACTTTTTGCCTTTGATTGGTGAGGATTTTGAGGGGTAGGATTTTGATGAATTGTGCCTTAAATTTTCATGTATTTACTGCATAAAAATTACATAGTTGATTGAAATGACAATGGCGTGGCATTGAAACTTTCTCGACAATGACATTTCCTGGAACATTCTAAATTTTAGAGGATGTATTGGGCATAGAATACCCATTTACCTGCTCTCACAGAAAATTAGCTCAGTCTCTCTGAGTGCTTAAAAGCCATACTGAGCAGCATATCCCAACATTTTGCCTTACATCGCTCTCCTTAGTGACCTGTACTGCCCATGCCCAATGTGAATCACAACTAGTTTAAACAACAGAAGTGAACTCTACTGACATGGAGTTGAACCGACTATTTCTAAACCTTCTTTTTTCCAGGAGCTTTTTTATTGTCCCTAGGAAGACACAGCCCAGCAACTGAAAAATGCTGATAATGGAGACTGTATTAGGAAAACTTTGACTTGGGGTATCAGCAAGTTACCTACAGAAATCCAAAATTTTAGTGAGCTATGCTCTTACTGATGTGTGGGTGGGATATCCAGTAGATGGGTGAACATTGCTGTGGGCCTAGAGACATGCAAGCTTACCTTGTTCATGCTTACATCAAAACTGGGAGCACTGGGAGGCCTAATGCAGGCTCTGCAGGTCCAGACATGGTACAACCAAGTTTGTGTGTCCTTTGCCTGATAGTCTAGTCTTACCACTTCCTTCTCAGTGATGCATAAAACAACGTATGATACGATATTAGATGTATAGGATATTGATGCCCTCCACAAACAGCTGTTCCACTGGTCGTTTTTTTTTTTTTCTCTTTCCTTAAATGTTCTTTCTAGACCGCACACCATAGTATTTTTAGTTATTTTAGCTTTATTTTTACTTAAAGCAGACATTTTTATTATAACTTGCTTCCTTTTAAAGCTCGGTACAAAAATAACCTAGAGTGTGGTCTAGAAGGCAGAGATTGTGTGGGAAATAAAAAAATATTTTAAAAATTCACTTTCACTTTTGCCTAGTGACTTTCCTGGAAATGTGCTGCGGTGGAATCTCCGTTTTGCAACAAGTTTACTGAATTACTCCACAGGAGCTACTTTCTATATTATGTTGGTCATTGAAAACTATTTTTATCTGACTACATTTGCCTTCCCTAATATAATTCTAAGCAGTCCAGCTTCTATGAGTTGACCTTTTCAAGCTGTGCATGAAATCAACTCTTAATTCTTCTGCTGTCTTTCTACAAGTCTTCACAGCTGGCCTGTCAGTCATGATTACATGAATTAATTCATTAAATCATCTTGTTTTTTCCCCCAATGCTTCCTGTAAGCTCTTTGGAAGAAGATCCCTTCATGCTGAAATAATAGAGCAGCTAAGCACATCTTTCTTTCATCTTATGCACGATTATCCAAAACCAAGAGAATCTTTTGACAAGAGCTGTAGCAAGAACCCCATGGTAGTAGAACATTTTGTCTAAGTGGATGCCCAGTGGATACCTTTGCTGCAACTGATGTTTGGTTCAGCTAACTAGTTCAGCCAGCGGAGCAGTGGGAATACCATTTTCAGTGTCAGCTATGTTTTGAACACTCTTCAAGAGAGAGCTGTTTCTGATGGCTTAGACCCAGTGTGGGAGGAAATATTTAGTTACATAAAAACTGTATGTATTTGTTAAATATTTTTAGCAGTATCTCATAATTATGATTAGGAAGTCCTTCTTGCTTCTTCATCTATAAATACAAAATGTATCCAGTATTTAAATTTACCGTTTGCTTGAGTTTCGTTCTTACCATATTTAAATACTGAGCAAAAATATTGGTTCCTACTGTTCTCAGCATGGCAGAATTTCCTTCCTTGAGAAATAGAAATCGGCTCATCAGTTGCAGCTCAAAGGGCCCTTGTTGCTCTGCAGAAAGAAAAAACCTGAGAACTCATGGGTCCATCCAGAATCAGAATGCTATTGTTGAACCAGGAGTTGCAAGTTTCCAACCACTAAGGAGCTGTTTTGAACTGTGGACTATCCTACTTGTGTCATCCTAACATCTGTCACTTACTTTCAGAGCAGTTTTGCATATCATTAGTTGTTGTCTGTACAAACAGATGAGTCTGCTTCAGCAAGCACTGCGTGCTTCTTGCCCTAAATAATTGTGTCAAAGCAGCAGGTTTCTTGCAGCTACCTTAAATAGTTCGTTGTGTCAAACTCTGCCAAAGCAAAGCCTTGAAGTCTAATTGGTTGAACATTTATACACTCCCATCAGCCTTCCATAGGTGGTGATACTAGCCTATATTATACTATATGATTACTTTAGTGAATGCTGTTTGGCTTCTTTCTTTACAGGACTTGGTGTATGTCTAGAACTAGTGCCACTAGTCACTGATCCTGTCAGATGCAGGACAGAGCCTGAGAACAAATGGGGCTTCAGCACTTTGGGGGGAAATCCACTTCTACTGAAATTCATGGGGCAACGACAGACTTGTCTATCATTGATCTACATGTAGTTCTTTGTTCATTTCCAGCATGAGCTGATTCTAGACTTTCAGCCATCTTCTCCTTATTCTTTCACCTTTTTTTTTCATCACTGATAAAAACGGTTTACCACTTAAGGCCTTGGCAATGTAAGCCTGCAGGAATCTGCTGCTAATTTTACGGAACAGAACACGCTTTATGACTAGTTACAGTGTTGTTTTAATGATCTTTGAAAGAATATCCCTCAAACTGTTTAAATTCCATCCTTTTCCCTTTTAAACTGTCTCTGTCTTTGAAAACTATACAACTGTTTTAGATATTTATAAGAGCATGGCTGTAGTATTCTGCGACAAGCTCCTGAGTCTTGCAGTCCTGTGATCCACTGGAGAGGAACTACAGCAGCAGCAGCAACAGTTTTAGTTAAACACTGTGAATTCCTGATCTTGAAGCATATCCTTAGCAATGGCATCATCCCATATAGCTGGCAAACAGAGCAGTCTGTACATATTAGAGCAGCTGGTTTACTCCTCTGATTTGGGAAGGTAAGCCTTTAATCCAAAACTTCCATATACTCTTCCAAATTTGTCTTCACGCTTTTAGGAGCATGTTTCTCTTGTTGCTGTCATTATTATTAAAATGGTTTTATTACACGGCAGAGTTATGCAATGGAGAAGGGGGCTCGATATTTAGGAAATAAATATTTTGTGTAAATTTTCCACTTTGAATTTCACTACATGGTTCACCTTTCATTGAAACTGTGCGTGTAAATACTTCTGGAATGTCAAATCCTTAGCTCAGCCCAGGAGGCTAGGGAATTACATGCTTGCCTTGTTTGCAAAACAGGTAACTGAGCACCACTAAAACTGTCATTATTGTGAACTGCCTACTTTCAGAACACCATCCTTATGTGTTCAGTGTATAGACTGGAAACCGAAAATAGGGATAGTTGGAGCTTGGTGAGGTCATCTAGACCATTTCCCTTCTCAAGGGTAAATTAGTGCTTGTGAGTAAATGTTGTTTACCTGTTCCTAAAAACCTCTCTTTAGAGACAATTTACGATATTTCCAGGCATTTATTCCAGCACTTAACTCCATTACCAGTAGAAAGTTATTACTGAATATAGATATCTCTGCTGCAATTTAAAAGCAGTATTTTTGATCCACCCACAGTGGAAATCCATTTCCTCTTTATAGCTCTTATGTCTTTGAAGACAGTAGGTTGCTTTCTGTCTTCTCTATGACTTTCTTTAGTCCTCTGATCATTTATACTGTTTTCCTCTGGACTCCCTCTAGTTGGTCCGCAACACTATTGAATGAAGAAGCCCCAGTCTAAGCATTATGCTCCATCCACAGCCTGGTCAGTGCCAGAGCAGAAATGTAATTTCATGTGTCTAACAGTCATACTACTAGTATGTAGTTTGGCTTTTGTTTGCAGCAAGGTATAGTTGACTACTAGGCTCCTCACATCTTTTTCTTAGTAGTCACTAATTGCCGTTTAGTTGTCACCTATTTGTGCATTTGACTATTCCAAAGCACTAAAATTTGCAGCCGCTATCACCAAACAGCTATATCTGAAATCCAATTCTTCATGAGCTGTATCTCTGATTTTCCAGTATTATTTTTTATTTTAATTGTGCCCTTCAGTATCCTTGCAGATTAACCTGATGTCAGCAGATTTAATGAGCTGAAACACTTTTCTTTCATCCATTGGAAATGTTCAAGAGTATTGGACTTGAGATAAATCCTCACTCGATACATTGTTCCTGTCTGAAGGTGGTAAATACACTCTAATTATCCAAGAGACTGTTCTAGGCACCTAGTAGCAACTTCTGGCCGGCATGTTTTGCCTTTAAGTATGTCATGACACTATATCAAAAGCCGTACTGAAAACAAAATGCAGAACATTTTTGGCTTCTTTCTGTTCATAACACCTATTACTGCATTGGAAAATGAAATTGGAATGGTTTGACAATATTCTCAACAAACCCACACTAGCTGTCATCTGTCTTCTCTCTATCTTCCAAACAGATTCCCATAAATTTTGCTTATTTTCCAATCTTTTCAAATGATTTGATGCCAATTTACCTACAGCTTTACTATTTTACTTCTCTTGTTAAACTTGGCACCTGGTCTCTTTTTCTAATTTTACCAATTTTTCTTGCCACTGCAGGTTTTCAACATCTATAAAAAAAAAATTGAGATTTGTTAGTTGAGGTATTTCAAGATGAGTTTCATCAGACCCGGCTTATGCCAAAATAGCAAAGTTATTTAAGTGCTCTCTAACTCGGTTTCAATGAATTCTAACCAGCCTTCTCACCTTTTTTTGGGTGGGTGTGTATGTATACCAGTCCCGCCTGATCAAAATGCCTGGACCTTGCCTGAATGAGTCAAAAACATCGCTCAACTCTCTTTCTGTTCAACAGTTTTTCTGGTTTTTTTAATCCCTATTCTTCTTTCCCTCTAAAGGCAAGCTTGAAGTTTCCTGTGACAACCTACAGCGTACTGCAGTACCATTTACACAGCCTGCCGTATACATAGAAAACAAAGATCCAATCCCTGAAGAGCAGGTATAGCTCATATATATAGATCATATATTCTTACGTATGTATTATTAGAAATAAATGACAAAAGGAGAGCAGTAACATGAGTCAGAGTAATATAGAAAAAAATGTGAATTGCTAAAAGGTGGTGTATAAAATAGGGTCCTACTTGTATGTTGTTAGATAAACTGACAGCTGCAAAAATGACAATCTCCAGAACAAACTAGTCTGTCTTCAGTTTGAGTAATCTCTGCATTTTTGGATAGCTAAAACAGACCGTGACACTCAGTTTTGTGTTGTTTGGGGAACGTTTGTGTTATGGTTGGGCTGTCTTGAAGAGAGGCTGGCCTCCTCCATCTCAGAACTGAGCGACAGATGCATTCTGAAGGTGGATTGAACACCCATGCTCTGCTCTGTCCCTCCCTTGCCTTCTCCCAAGCCTACCCACATGTATCCTCTCTAGATTTTTTTCTGTATCAAAGAGCTGGGCTAATGACTTTACTGTCTGTCTGTTATAACAAAAATGGAGCTCTGTTTTTTCATGGTTATAAGTCAATACAGTTAAATTTGGAGGAGGAGTTTGCTATTCTCAGCTCCCATTTTCAAGATATATCATTAGATCATACTTGTGTATGAAAGAATATCTTAGGTGACTGCAGTAATGTTAACTTTCAATGAGTGGACTTGCTCCAAAATTATACAAATATAACTGACAGCAGCGTCAGATCCACTGGCTGTGCTCAAAGAGGGCTCCATCCTATTGTGTGGTTGGCTTGTGTTGAGATCACGTGATTGTGCATCAGATTGTAGGACAAAGTCTACACTGACAGTGAAGATGAAAATTTTTTTTCTTTCTTTCTTTAGGAATTGGAAGCATATGTTGATTATTCAGATACAGAGAATGAATACAAAAGTGAAGATTTTTACTGCTTTTCCCAAGAAGAAAGAGAGAGACAAGAACGAGAGAGACAGGAATCTAAGAGGGTGTTACAAGAATTGAAATCTGTACTGGGATTTAAAGCTTCAGAAATAGAAAGGCAGAAATGGAAACAGCTGCTATTCAGTGACCATGGTAAGCATTGCTTTGAAAATTAATTCCTTTCTAAGGAAGGATAGGTGTCTATTTGCCATCGACTTCTGACTGTGTTAGGATTCAAACAGTGCATAGCTATAGTAGCATCTTTGATAGAGCTGTGTAGCCTTAGTTTGCTATTCCATCTCTTTATATTACTTGTAGCAATCATTTTACTGCATATTGAAAAGAACTCACAGAAATGGGAATTTGGTTCTAAAAATATTGAACTAAAATATTAAACACACAAGATATTAAAACAGCATAAAAAGAACTGTCAGGCTATAAACATGCAAGCCGGACTGACTTTCTTTGATAGCTTTCCAGTAAATACGAATTTTAATCAAGGTACATAAATAAATAACTTTTCAGAAATTTAAAGAAACTGTCAGAAGTTGTCCCAGACTTATAAAAATATATAGATTGAAGTGAAGAACTAGACTTTGGAATGCTAAAGGCTCATTAAAGAGTAAGATTGTCTTTTGTTACCATGAGAGAGTATACAGGATATGCTTTTAAAAAAAAAAAGCAAACACACAAAACCCAAACCCTAACAAGAAGAGATCTTCCAAACTAACCTTTACTAACTGAGGACTGCTGGGTGGCTCCGTCCACTTGCACTTGAAGGCAGGAAATAAAAATTTCTCTTGCCTCAACCAGACAGTCTGTCTGTCTTCCAGCAATAAGACTGGATACCCCTTGATTCCTTTAACTGCTCGAGCTGTTTGATTTATTATCTTTAAAATTGACAGTAGTTTGTCTTTTTCTTTTTCCCTTCCTTTTCTCATTTTCATTCCTTCCTCTCAAAGACAGGTTAAGAAAAGCCCTCTAAAAGATTTCATGTTCTGTGTTATGAAAAACAACCCCAATTCTGGCAATGTATCCAAGGGTTTTGCCTCTGCCAGTGTCTACTATTTATGAGACTGTTTCTTTTGACATCAAACCCACAAAAATATCTGTTTTCACTACTTTCTTCTTCATGTCTATTTCATTACAATTATGGTAAAAGAAACTACTTGGCCATTTATACTGACTTCTAATTGAGTTAAAAAAACCTGAGACATCAGATTGCATCAGAGTCTGCTCAAGAGTAAGACTTCTGTATTAACCTTCTGGCGTTAGATGCAACACCACACAACTCTTCACATAAATCTCTTCAAGTCTTCCTTTCCTCCCTGTTGAAGAGAGAAGGAAGGAATGCTGCCTCCACTTCAAGTCTTGACAGATCTGGAGACTGCTGCAGGAAGAGTTCTTGTCGGGAGAGGTTGCATAGGTTATTTCCTTATCTAGGTGAGCAGCTGATAGCTGTCCACATCAGTATATCCTCAGGCCATTTGTGGCCATAGCTGGAAAGAGTTAGCTGACTCCTGTAGTCTTCAATAACTGTTCACCTGAAAGCCTTTGTGGCTCATGTTTGTTCCTTTTCTTTCCATGTATAGCTATTACATTGTTTTAGGATTAGATTCAGTGGTGGGGAGGGAGAAAAGTGGGATTTTGTCCAGCTGCCTAGGACTAATCATTGATTACTTCCATCCTGTACAAACTGGAAAACATAGGGGCAGTTCATTAAAGTAATTAATACTGTCTCCTTTTGGCTCATAGACTTTGTATGTCTAATCTGAAAGACTGATATGGACAGGAGATGTAACATCTTCTGCTGGTTTTTAAGGAATTTCTTCATTATTTCTTGTCAGAAACACGTCAGTTAAATATGACAAATGGGCTTCGGCGTATTACTGCTGCAGACTTTAATTTACCTATACATGAGTCATTCCTTAAGGAAACATTTTTGAGTGCTGTGCTTTCTACATTTGTGGCTTGCTTTATCTTGAAAATTTAAACCCAGAAAGGTTCATATTCTTGTCTGCATTGGCCCAAGCTAGTGGATGGCCATGATGCCATACGTGTCCGTAGTCTTCTTAAATTCTGCTTTTACAGTATGATTGTATTCCAGAAATCCTGTGTTCTCCTAACTTGTGATTATTGTGAAAAAAGCCCTTGAAATATTCAAAGGCTTTAATCTGTTAGTCAAGGCACCCAGCAAGCCGTTTTGATTTGTTAGAGTTTCCGGTTCACAGAAAGAGAGGCTGCTGAGGGTTTCCACACAAAAGAAGTCAGCTCCAAGCTGAAATGGAATACAGTGTGAAGTCAACTGGAGAGGATAGGTTAGATTCCAGAAGAAAAACATCTTAGCAGAGCACCAGATTATAAAGCAACTTTGCCTACGCCCAGCAGCATGGTAATACTGCTTACCAGCTGGGCAGTAGGTAGTTTATGGGAGTGTAGGTGAGTTTATATTTCTGGTCCTTTGGCATCCTTTTGAGCCAATAGAATTGAATAGCTTTTGAAGAGGTCTGTGGAGTTGTTAGCAGCTTTGTTTTCATTTGGCCAACATTGTAAAACAACTTCCTAGCCTTTCCCCTAACTTCTCCCTCCAAAAAAGTTTGTTGTCTCAGTGGCTGTGTTACACCCAGCTGATTCCCCTTCTCCCACCCTGTCCATAGAACAGTTTGTCAGATTTGGAAAGCTGCACTCTGAGAATTGATGAATTCCTCCTTGCTTATTAACTAATCAACTGAGCAAATTGACCAGCTACCAATCTGAAGTATCTCTTTGTTTTTCAAAAAATTTTGCCTTTGGAAGTATTTGGAGGAAGTAGGCAACAAGTTTGCTCCCAGATGATACGATTGCGGTGCTTATTCCTGCCTCTTCAAGCAAATGGGCAGAAATAAGCAGCAGCACGTTTTTTACGAGATGGAGAAGAACTACCCTGTTAACAACTGACATGAGTCTGGTGCAGTGCTCCTTTGGTATATAAGGTTTTAAAACAAAGAATACAATATAAATTCAAAGCCACAGTCTTTCACTGTTCTAATGACAGTAATTATCAATGTGACAACCATAGTGATGCTCCTGCCTGTAGCTAGCTAAAGTAAATATTACTGAATAGGATGTGATGGAAAAATCCTAATACCATAAAGTTTGTTTCCAGTGAAAAATCTGTGTATTTCCCAGAGTTATTTTCATCTCTGCTTACAGGGGTAAAGTCAGAATGGAATTAGAAAGGGAAATGCTACTTGGGAATCTGCTGTTGCCGCTCTCATTTATGTTCGTGCTGCTACTCTAATGGAGCTACGGCAGTTTAGGGAATCTGTTACTTGGAAATGGACATTATATCATTTTCTTAAAAAGAAAGACGTCCGTTCTTCAAGAAGTGATTGTACCGAGTTATACTAACCCTTAACACTGAGAGGAGAGACTTCTTGGCAAGCATCCCATTGCTGGCAATGGGACTCACTGCTGCTACTAACTTCAAGAAAGGCTAAATTAAACCACACTTTATTTGTGAGGACACCTTACCTGGCTGTATGAATACGTGTTGTATTTATATGTTGTGGTGTACGAGATCAGATACTGCCTGTAAGGTCTTTTTCATGTACCAGCTGTCTTTATTGCATTAGGTGAACTCTCGTTTAAAACAAAGACAGTTCAAATCTGTATACAGTGCAGTAGTTTTACTTGTGTTTCACTTTAACATGGGATGCATCATCTGTGTTTGATGCTGGTTTTAAACATCATCAATTTCGTGCTGTCTCTTTACATCACAGATTTTAAGGAGTGTTTACCACAAGTAGCTTTCACATTTCACTTCAGAATTATGATTAGAAAACACTGTTTTATTTTAAGTTTTGATTGTGTTTCTGGTTTTTTGAGGTTTTTTAAGGCCATTTTGACACTTACAATCTTGCATCTTTTCAAACACAAATTATTTTAATATAGCAGCTTGCTTTTAGTTATCATTTAATTTTTTCCCCCTTTTTAAGCTGCAGTGAAACCCTTGTCTCCTGTAGAACCACTGAAGCTACTAAATAATTTGGATTCACATATGAATTCAGATAGAGAAAAGCAGGACTGCAGCCAAAGTTGTGATAAATCTGAAGAAAAAGACTCTAATCCAAAAGCGAATGCAGCTGATAAAAGCAGGACAGAATATTTGTATGAAGATCCTGAGATGGAGAAAAACAAAGACAGTACTACTGATGAAGGTATTTCTGTGGGGGCTGAAGGAAGAACATGTTACCAGCATGAAGGGGAAGTTGAAGAACTCAAGCCAAGCAATATGGATGGAGTAGAGGTTTCACAATCTCCCTCTAAGGATGCATTACATTCAAAAATCAAGCATAGGCTGGCCCAACTCCACATATCAACAGATTTAAACTTCACATCTGGTCTGGCTGCACAAGTTGCTGCTAGGTCTTTCACTTTTACTACAATGCAAGAAGAGACTTTTGGAGATGAGGAGGAGGAGGAAGAGAAGACACAGGAGATTGAATACCTTGTGGAGGACTGTAAGAATGAAGATAAAGACTCTGAAAGTGAAGGAAAAGTGTAAGTCTGAGCTGAATTTTGTTAAACCAGCAGCAGGCAATTTGATGGAAAAAAATAAGGTGGGGGTTTGAAGAGTAAAGTATTGGATGGAAAAAGAAGAGACCTAAGTATAATACATCTTGTTCCCTAAGTGTGACACACTAAATAGGACTTATATATTGAAAATTTGCAGGTAAGAGAAGTTTAGGCTGCATCCAATAAATAGTTGGCTGTTGCCTTTTGGGAATCCTAGTGGTGGGTTTTGGAATTTACCTTTGTGTTTTTCTGTTTTATTTATTCATATTATAATGTACTGTGAGTTTTGGTTTGGTTTCTTTTTCCTAAAAAAGAAGGAAAAACAATGTCTTGGATTGTGACAGACTGGTTTTTTGCTCTCTGATTCTGTCATCACAGTATCAATGTTTGTTCCAACAAAAAAAGCCAGGACATTTGGAAGAACCTCAGCTGTTCCCCGTGATCTTCCCCCACCACTTTCATTTCACTTCTTGTGTCTGCAGCGCGTTGGCTAAGCCACCATAGACATTTGTGATTCTGCGGCTAGTGATGTGGCTCCCAACTAAAATGTAGAAATTTAAATAAAAACTCGAAAGAGCTAGTATTTGATGTGTCCTGGGGTATGGGGCTGAAATAGATTAAATTTAGTCATGCTTCTTATTAAGGTTTATTTAGAATTTTATGAAGGGTTAATAAATGATTTCTAGATGATGTAATTCATATTAGAGAAATGTGTAGTATGTGTTAGGAACAGTTATAAGCACATCAGTAGAGAGTCCTGTAGACAGCTAGAAGCTATCTGTTGGATTGATAATAGATGAGAAGTAAATCCCTATTTATTAAACCAGCTATTAATTATTTGTTAACCTTTTGTAAACAGAACCTTAATATAATTGTTTGACTTGATATAATGATCAAGTGTACATTTTTGTTTATGTCCTGAAGGAATTTTCTTAAAGCAGAATTTTCTGAGTGCTTAACAACATACAGTATTTTGTTTAAACAGCATACCTGCTTTTCTTTAATATTCTTTCATTTTTTCATTAGATCACAGCTATAACTTGTGTGATTAAGAATCCATGAGAGTAAAGAATTGTGTGTTTTCTAAGGTGTATCTTGTAAATTAGTTGACACTGAAGTCCAGATGTTTGGTATGAGGTTACGTGGGCTGTTTTTTTCTCTATGGTGGTCTTATGAGGAGCAGCATACTTATGCTCACCTCACAGAGGAGCTGGTTAATGGTTTCACTGCCTTCTCTTCCTTTTGCCCTCTGACACAAAATGAAGAAGAGGTCTTATGTCTCTAATGGCGACAGAGCTGCCTCCTTGTATGGAATACTCTACTTGGACCTGAATACGTTTCCAGTCACAAAACACCTTATCAGTTACTTAGGGTATTTACTCTCTCTTTCTGATTCTATAGCATAGAGGGGTTTTTAAGATCCAAGTGTTTTGGAGCAGTATCTCTCCTAGGATGCTGTCTTGGGAAGTGGGGAAGCTACTGAAGATCAGCAGGTTAGGGTGGAACTCCTGACTATATGTCAGAAAACAAGTGTCTTCTTTCAACCTCCCTCTCTTCTATTAGTGCTTTTGTATGAACACTATTAAATATGTAGACTTTTTCACAAAGTGTAAAGAGGTAAATATCAATTGATAGAGAAGGGAGTATGTGACTTACACAGTTCTTTCACAATATAATGACTGTTTTCTCCCTCACCACAGATTTTGGGAAAGAGAATGTTTTGCCATTCTTTATTAACCAGTGACACTGTGTCCTGTGCCCTTAATTTTGTGTAAGTGTCTGGAAGCTGAATGGATGATGTCTTGGGGAACTTGTAAAAGAAAAAAAAAGATGCTTCTCATAGTGTATGCAGAAGCTAAGCCTTCTCTTAGTGGTAGAATATATTCTTCTGTAACCTCTAAAGGTTACAGAAACACTTTTATTTTCTTTGTGGTAAGCAATTTTTTTTAATCAAGTCTACAACCACTGCTTTGGATGAAATGTGCTTGAAGTATTGTCCATGCTTCTGAAAAAGAAGTCTTCCTCATCCTTGACTTGAAATCCTTGAGTTCACAAAGTGCCCAGATGATTTTTGTTCCTAGCTAATTGTTCTGGCTGCCTACATATATTGTTCCGTTAATATTTTTCCATTAACTCATCCGCCAGCGTTTCATGATCTGATGTTGCTGTATATCCGAGAAATGATACTCCTGAACTTTTCCCATGGGATCCAAATCTTAGTTTATGAGGTGTATGGCTATGATACCAACCTGGAAAAAATATCAGATTTAGGATATAAATTGTCACTGTCCTCACAGTTTTGGATAAAGTCAGTAGTAGCCTGAGTGTTTTGCATTGCAATAGGTTTCAGATCTCACATTCATGAAAGTTGCTAGCTCTTTATTCCTTTGCTGCAGTCCTTATCAAAAAACCTGGAGAAACTGCTTTGGCAGCTCACTTGGGACCTAGTTTTATAATACACCGGTCTTGGTGATGAAGCTGGCCAAGAAACCTCATCCATCATGAGTTGTTCATTTTCACCCATCAGCTGGGTTTTTGAGGCCATGTTATAAACCAGCTCATGAGTCCACTTGGGTCAAAGATCCACCCTTTTTAGGGGTTACTTTTCACCATTCTTATAGCAGTGATGAAATTTACAGTATTCACTTCCAAACAGCTGGATCAGCACATACTGTGTTGCTGGCGTGAGACTTGGGTTTGCTCGCATTCACATTTTTGGCAAAGATGGTGTAGTGTGAAAGTACAGCCTTGACATTAGCCATGAGTATGGTCAAAGGATGCCTTTTTGGAGCAAGTTCTGATCCTGCTTTGAACAAACAGGTGTTCTGCAAGCAGTTTAACTGACTTTCATGGTCTTCATGCAGTCTTAGAAACTGAACATAGGAGCGCCTGGGCTCACTTGCTTTCTCTTCCTCTCATCTCGTCTATATATAACAGCCATCAGGTCATTTATTTTGATTTATTTAATATTCCCCCTGTAGAAAAATATGGCTAACAGTGTACAGCACACAAAACATGGCTTCCTTTGATTTGATAACCATGTTCTATCTACATGTAATGGTCTGTTATAATCCAGATTTCCTCATATGTCATTCAGAAGGACCGTGTGTACATGCTGCAGATTCCTTCAAGAACCTGACAGATTTCTTGGCAATCCTAATTTTTTGTTGCATTTAAAATAATACGTATGAATACCCTGAAGAATGCATTGGTACTGAAGAGCTGTGTTAATATATTGAGCGTGTCGAGGTCTTGAGTGCTGTCCTGTGTTCTTTGGCTCATTAGATAGAATTTTTTGTGAGAACAGAACATTTACTTCTTGAAGGTTTGTTACTTCATGAAACATGTTAATCAGGACATCCATACTAAATAATGGGTTATGCCAAAGGATGGCAGCAGCTAAAATTCTTTGCAAAGAGCGGAGCTGACAATAAATGCATTTTGCCCATTCCATTTCCAATTAGCAGCTCTGTGAAGTTGTAAAGAAACAAGTGATTACCTCTGGTTAAATAATCTCTTCTCCTATCCTACCTGGAAGGCACTGCAAACACTTCTTAGGTTTTTGAGGGGTTTTTTGCTTCTTAGGTTGGATTGCAATCTAGCACAACATCTTTTGTGTCACTTAACTTTACCACAAAAGATCTGGGTAAAGGCTTAAATCTGGGACAAAGATCTGTGATAAGATTACTAGTTCCTTTTTTTAAGCTTATGTCTTCATGATAGAAATGAAACAGTGGTGTAATGGAAGCAAATTTTGAGAATTAGAGATAATCAAGCTTCTTTCAAGTGGTCTCAAATGTGTGTGTATCCACTATAAGCAAGACCAGCAAATGCTTCTGCTATCAGTTGCAGTAATGAGACAGTTTACTTCCGACAAGAGGCTTACTAGACATCACTGAATCTTGCATTTGGCTTTCTAAATACAAGATGAAATCTGATAGAGTAGCCAGTTTTACGGAGGTTTCAGACTTCAGCCTGAGCACACCTATCTGTGTGCGACCCAGCTGTTCACAGTATTGGAAATTTTATGTGTGTCTGAAGTGCGGAATTTGCAACTGTCTTATTAATTTCTTTGGTAGTAAAAAAAAAAAGTCTAAAAGATGCAGTGTGTAGAGTTGTTGGCCCACACCGAACTTCGTAATCTTGTAGTCTATTCCTTTTTTTCTTTTTCTTTTTTTAAAGCAACAAGGGGTCAAGTATACTAAACTGTCCTTGTTCTTTGAAGTATTTAATGAAGGGCTGTTGTTGCTCTGCAAGTGGCTAGTTCCCAGGGCTAATTACACTTTAGAATTAACAGGTTTTCATAGTGTCTCATCTGAAGAAGCGGGCAGAGCATGAGTTGGGCACTTGGTCAGTCTAAAGTCTTAGGCTACTCTGGGGTCTTGTTTATAAGAGGGACTAATAGCAGCTGCTGAGGGAAGAGAAGGGAAAAGGGAGAACGTGTAGTGAACGTGTAGAGAACGTGTAGGCTGCTCCCCAACGATTTGTGGCTCAGGGTCTTCTTGAGCCAGAGGTAGTGGCTGTCAGCTTAACACATCATGATGGAATTCCCTTCCATAAATTTGTTCAATCTCCTATCTGGTCAATTATTACGAGTCCTAAAGCCAGTATGTGCTCATCTTTATTTCAGTCTTTTACAAATTATATTTGTCAGTAATGTTTTCTGATTTTCTTTTTTAAACTGAGCAAACCCATTCCTCTCAATCCTTCTGCAGTGGTCTTGTTTTCCACCTTTTGGTTGTTTTCCTTAGAAATCTGTCCAGTTTTTGAACTGTAATGACCGAAGTGTGGTGCAATACTCCAGATGTAACCTCAGCAGTGCTGAGTATGGAGTAATAATCACCTCCCATAAAACACTGAAGCATTCAAATATACTCGAGTTCATACAGGAAAATAATCTTTTCAGATCTTTTACCCCTAGCTATTAGGATGACAAATGAAAACATTTGGTCTAACGAAGGAGAAATATTTATTCACTGTCAGCAGGATTTGGCTGGACAATGTTTTTCTTTGCTAACAAAACAAAAATTTGTTAAATCAAAGTGATCTTCCAACAGCTGCCACCTGGTCTAACACAAACCAAAGATGCTGAACAACACTTGTTTAAATTTCAGCTTGACTTTTCAGAGCTGTTCTGGTCTCTGATGAATAAGCATATATCACAAAACATACTATTGCACAAGAAACATGGCAGTGGATATATGGATATCAGAGATCAAACTGAAGGCTTCTGTGGCTAATTTTTTAAATGCCTTGAGGTGTTCTTTGTTCATATTCTTATATTTAATTCCCTCTGGTATACGATTTTTATTTTACCACCTTGAATTTTAAGTGCCAGAAAATACACTCTGATTTATTTGACTTGGAAATTTGTGCAGTAATCGGATAAGTGGTAATGGTACCATACCTGTGAAAGTAAGACATGGTAGGGGTGAAACCTTCCTACCAGGAAGTCTGCTTTGTAGACAGATACAGCAATATAGTCTGAGCTACAGATCATAGGTAACTGTTCTCAATGTTCTGCGTCACTTTTCACACTGCTGCCTCTTATGCTATTGGCAGGTTTGTCAGAATAAAACTTGACTCAACAGCTTCAATGCTCCGTTAACCCACGTTACACTTGCTGAGTTGAACACACGATTCTGAGGAAGTGACTATAATTTAGGAGACAAAGAAAAAGAATTTGTTTCTCTGATACAAAGTGGCTTATTTTAAAAGTGTTGAATAGGACCAAAACTTGAATACTTTCACATGATCAGCATATTTGGACATTTATACCTTCTTGGCTTTAAATCTTAAAGACTTCACTCACTGATGGTCTGCTTTAGGGGATGCAGTGCTGTAGCAGCTTAAACCAATCCAGGTCTGGGCTGCCATGGCCGTGCAATCTCAGTCCCTCCTTTAGGCTGGCTTTTTTAATTACTCACATGGATCTGGTTGAAAATGCGCCACTGCTTTAACTTTCATCCTTCAGCTAATACATCGTGTGGTTGAAAGAGCACTAGTAGCACCTCAGGGGAGCAGGAGGGAATACATGCCTGGGAGATGAGGAGGAATGCTGTAGCTCAAATCTAAGTCAGTTTGAATTAATGTTTACATGCTGTTAGTTACATCATTAGAGTCTGTACTGAAGTGGGGTAAACTCAAATCCATGTGTTGCTTCCTTTGTATTTTCTGTTGAGTGAGAATGATGCCACTCGTTATTTTCCTCACTCTTTTTTGTTGTTGTTTTTGTTTGTTTGTTTGTTTGTTTGTTTGTTTTGTTCTTCAGGCCTAGGCTGCCCAAGTACTGTTGTCTTATTCCACAGAGTCCATAAGAACTCTTTATTATACTGCCAGTAACACTGGAATGGTCATGAATGTTTTTTTCTGCTTACTGTTTTTCACCCTGCTGGTCCCTCTGTCACCCACGGTCCTCTCCCTTTACCACCATTCATAAGAGGTTCAGATTTTAAAATAATACACACATTCTTTTGGTGTGTGTTTGTAACACAGCTTGATTCTTCTGTATCTTCAGCACTGGAATGACTAGATCTGGAAATGTATACTGACTTTCTCACTTGAGTTGAGAACTGAAACAGAAGGTGGACACCAAAATGGGGAACACTACAGTCAAAACAGTAATAATAATGTATAGCAGCTCAAATTTATACCACACTTTTGGTGTATATTGGCTTCTATAAATAATTCTGGCTTACTAAAAAAACCACCGGTTTTTTATTTAGAAATAACTGCAATTCTAGTACAAGGTCCCAAAATAAGCGTCACTAGTTGACTTGATTTGTGCTCAGATCTTAATATTTAAAGACTGCTTCCTGACCTTCTCCAGCTGCATGGACGAGAACTGAAAATAATCTCAAATTCCCAAATAGAGTGACCGACTGACTTTGTGCTATTAAAAAGAGGTCTATTCCTAAATAAACAAAAAGAGCAAAGTCAGTGCTTAGTATCTCCAGTAGTTATTGCTAACAGAGAATCGTGCATTTGATCTCAATAGAAGCACCATAAATAAGGGCTCTTTGTAATGTTTGATATGAGTGTTTCTAAAATAATAATAATACATTTAAAGCCTATTACTATTATGGGAGAAAAGCCAGAAATATATGAATTGTCCTCCAGATCTTTCATCCAAAGCCACAGCTGGTCAAATTTAAACAAGTTCATGCTGCCTGTTCTTGCACTCTTCAGTGTGACTTGATACTCAAAGTTTTTAATGTTCTAACTTGGATATTCAGACAGTCTGCACATACCTGTGTGTTCAAGATCTGCACAGCTTGTAGAGATCATGGAAGTGTGCCAAGTGAAACCTGTATGGGAGCAGAATGCCTCACAAGCATTGCAGGTTTATTGTCTCTGTCTTGCTCTATTGCAGCATCCATGCCATATGCAATCCCACTCATAACGTTTTCCTTCTCAGCTTTCCTCTTCATAGGCTACACACAAATCAGTTGTGGAGCGCTTTTGTTTGCTTCTCACTTAGGTTACTAACCTATAGTGCACAAGGTAATGTATCTCTCATAGAAGCTTAAACATCAGTGGCCACACTGCAAAAGACGAGGCCTGGGCACACAGGGGGCTGGAGAAGCTCTTCTGGTTTGACCGCTTCTGGGAAAGGTTGTACTGGCGTGATTGGTTATGGGGTGCTGAGTGACTCAATGAGCTGAGAGGCTCAGTGACTCTGCAGGTATCTTTCAAAGCTCCAGTTTTTGCTAGGTCTGTGGTCTCTCTTCCTTCTTAGCAGTCTTCAGCTCTTCTCCAGGATTCTGCTGCCAACTCTTTAGGAATCTGGCTGCTTTTCCCCTTCATTTCTGAACCCATTGTCTAAACTTCATGAAATGACAAGTTAGAGGGAATCCACACTAAGGCACTGCTGCACATTCCCAATCATAAACTCATACGAGAAGGATTTTTAGAACTGGTAACTTGTCTGTCCTGACTTTCCTTCCAGGGAGCTTTGACCCACATTTCAACCTGGCCTTTCTGTTCCTCCCTGGACTTCAGAACATTCGCTTCTAGAAATGTTCCTCCTTAATGATCCTAAGAGGGTAATGTCTTCTCAGCAAGACTGATCCTTGAACACATGTTCCTCATTACGTGAGATTTACTTGTTCTTTACAACATGAGAGTGGCACAGTTATGGCTGCATCTGTATTCCCCTAAGCAAGCTTGCTTCTTCTTACAAGTAGGGGCTGAAAACATGTTCTCCAGCTGCTATGCCAGTGTGCTTTGGCTCCACAGCTGCCTAACTGAGAGCTCTGCATGTTCTGGGATCTAGCAGTTGGGCTTAGACCTTCCCCACTGTCAAAGAGCCTTTGTTTTCAGAACACAATTACTACAGAATCTTACCTGAATTGAATAATTTTTAATTTTACTGAGCAGCATTAATGGATTGTTTCTTAATTTGAGGGGTTTGTGTGAGTTTTTTTTACATGCATACACACACAGACTTCATTGTATTTGTCTATTGCCAGATATCACATTGCAAGGCTTGTCTGGCAAAGAGGTTGTATGTTTCTCTTATCAAACTTCTCAGTTACTTACTCAGAAGGTAAACAAAAATTTAATTCTTGCTATCTAATGGCAGAATAACTGAATTCTGTTCTACCAAGCAGTCTGTGTGGATGTATTTAAAATGCATGCTGATTTGACACTCTTAATTAGAAAAGCTCTTTAGTGTTGTTTTCTCTTACCGTGGCTTTGCACCTGAGCTGCTGTGAATGCCTGTATGCCCATCTGCCCTGTCTTAAACAAATACATGTTCCTCAACATTTCCTGCCTGCTAAGTGTTAGCATTTCCCAAAACAGGGCCTAAGGGCAGCGTAGATTGCCAGGGAAACCACAGGGAAGGGAAGGAAAAGAATCTTGATAAGCTGCTGTTAAATTGGTTAATAAATGAGAGCTAAAATATAAGAGGAAATGTTTAAAAGAACAAACTGCAAGAGACTTCTGGCAGAGCTACAGAGGGAAATCACACGTGATACACGCTGATGTTTGCAGACACTGAGAATGATCCACAATTTCTCTTCAGTGTGAAGTGGAGACAGGAAACGTTCACCAGACTGGTAGTCTTCAGCAGCTCTTAAAAAAACTTCTATTTTATCTGCATTTAAGTTCCACAGAAAGACTCAGTCCTGCCGTGCTGGTGTGTCAAGCTGTATGTAACTCAATCTCCATATCTCTTCCTTTAAACTCTGTATGACGTCAGTGTCTTTCCTTCGACCGCGCTGAAAACCCATGTGGTTTGGCTCCTCTGGGAGCCTCTTCTGCACCTACCCTGCCAGCTGCTGATGCTGCTTTAAACACAGCTGACAGATCGGCCTCAAGCAGGTTTAGATCAGCAGATCTTTAAAGCAGGTGTGAGGCCTGGTGGCTGGCTGTGTTATGGCTCCAAGAACTACTGGGTTGGATGTAGGCAGTAGCAGGAAGACAGTCCTGGGTTCTGCCCTTTCTTTGTGACAGAGTTTCTTGCCTGTGGTATTTTGTTTGAAACAAACCCTTTTGCTTCTCTTTTTCTTACTTTTTCACTTTATCTCCTTCCTTTTTCCCATGGATATGAATCAGGACCTAAAATCTTTTTTACGTAGTTGATGATTTGCATCACCAGGATTGTTTTGAAGCCATTTTAATAATTTTTGGCTGGGTTTCCCCAGTTTCAGAAGTATTTTTCCCAGTTGTAATGTTAATCACTTCAAAAGTCTTTTTTGATTGCTATTTCTTCAGCACCTGTGGTAAAACTCTGCCTCACTAATGTCTGTATCATCTTCTCTCCTTATCCTGTGTTCCTGACAGCTGCCTAGGTGGATGTGGCTTATCAATTAGTAGTGATTGAATGGAATAGGGAATGCTTTCACAGGGATGCATAAATGCTGTGTCAACATTTTGATCTTTTATACAGAAGTTTATTTATAATTCCTCTTTCACCCTGAAGATGAAATTAATTTTAAGCAATCCTGGCAACAGTTGGTTTCTGCATTGTATTTTGCTGGCTCCTTAGTACAAGCACTTTAGTGATGAACACTAGTTAGTCCTGTCTAAATAAGTGCTGACTGAAGAATGTTTTTCTGTGTGTCATATGCTTCCAGTTGCACTTTCCCATCATCTTTCAGAGACCTGTATGCTGTGCAACCATGTGGCAACTATTAGCAAAATCCCTTTTAGCATCACGTAAATGTCTGGGTAGGTGGGGCTGTATGGAGAGAATAATGTGTCAGTTGAGGAGACTCGTAGCAGGTAGGTCTTTAAAACAGGAACTGGGCTTAGGTGCCCTGCAGGAGATTACCTTCTACTTGTCTAGCTGTATGGCTCCTAAGAAACAGACTTCTCTGTATGCTTCGAAAGTGCCAGAATGGCAGCAATAGTACAGGCAGGTTCCTTTTAACTGAGGTTTTGTGGCCTCCCTCATAATGCTTAGCCTTTACTATCAGAACAAAGGCTGTGTTCTGCTGATGTTAGGAGCTGTGGCTGGTGCACACCTCTTCCTGTAAACCTTCCCTGTATTGGTTTTAAGGTAAACAAGCATTGACCTTTCTTTGCACTTAGGTATGACTCGCTCTCACCTAATTCATATCCCCAGGAGGGAAAGCTTAGAGATGACTGGGGAAGAAGGGAAATAATTTGATCTTGAAAGACAAGGGGAAGCTTGGCGAGACAGGAGTATTTATTCCTATGTATTGAATCTTGCTCCCTAATTGGCGCATAATTTGCTGTGCAGTACAAAAGGTCTTGCTTATTCTTTGCTATTTCCAGGATTTTTTGTTTGTTTTTGTACGGAAAACTGAACAGATCCAATTGCTGCTGTTAGAAGAAGCTTGTCTACCAAGAGGAGTCTGTAATGTTTTCCTTTACTTGGAGATTTTTGAATGCTAAATTGCCTGTGTGTATTCTTCATAAGGTACCATATGCAAATATTCTTCAGGAATTGATACTACCACTTCAGACAGTCAGTATTTTCTATGTAAGGACTGTATGTTTCCTATACTGCCAAGAATGTATATATATATCTATGAAGACTTAAGATTGTATCTTTTTGAGCAAGCCTCTTTCTTCAACCATCTGAAACTTTCTTCCTGTTTCTCAAGTTCTCTGCTAATTTAGTAGACACTTGTGTTATATTGTGTACTTTTTTGTATCAGCTGTATTGCTCTATTTCTCCTTTCTCTCATTAAAACCTGTTTTTCTCATCCTTCTTCTGTGCTGCTTCATTTTGGAAATACTCACACCACATCAGGTAACATGGTCAGGTGTACTGGGTCGGCTGAGATGGAGCCAGTCATTCAGACTTATATTGTCCCACTAATCCCAACGTAAATCGGTTTTACTGTTTTAAGCTTCTCTGAGGTTATTTTGCAGCACAGACCATACTTTTATAAGACAGTGAATAAGAAACCTAAAATCAGAGAATTGTAGAATCACAGAATCATTAAGGTTGATTTAATAGTTTAATCATTTAAGATCGTCGAGTCCACCATTAACCCAGCACTGCTAAACTACCATTGAACTATGTCACTAACTACGACATCTACATGTCTTTTAAACACCTCCAGGGATGGGGACTCCACCACTTCCTTGGGCAGCCTGTTCCAGTGCTTGACAACACTTTCAATGAAGAAATTTATCCTAATATCCAATCCAAACCTCCCCTGGCAGAACCTGAGGCCATTTCCTCTTGTCCTATCACTTGTTACTTGGGAAAAGAGACCAACAACCACCCTCGCTATAAGGGGGATACCCATGGTATAAACAAATGGACAAGACACAAAAAGTGTATTGAGATGAGGTCTGTAAGTATCATGGGCAGTTATTTCTGCTGACAAATGCTAAGAAACCTGTGGTCTTCGTGAGTGAAGCAAGAGGAGAGGTTTGGAACAGGAATCTAAGGGGACTTTTTTCCTAGAAATGTGGTCTTCAAGTCAATCCCTTCTCTATGCTGTCTCCATGCTTAACTCATGATGCAGGTAGGTGAAGAGGAAAAAATGAATGCAGGTAGAACCTGTTTGCTTACTTCCATTAGAGAAACAGCTGATTTTCAAAGAAGAAAATGCCGTCTCCCAAGAAATCATGAACAGATAGAGAAATGGTAGTGCTTCTTTTATACTCCCAGTGAAAGGCAAGATTTCCAGTGTTTCACTGACGCTGATTCCTTTTTAACAGTGCGGGATCTTCTGTGCTGTACAGCCGTGCTGTTAATAGTGTCTGTTCCACAGCATGGTGTGCAGGATCAAAGAGTTCAAAGGTGCATTACAGTGGACCCAAGGTATTGAAATAAAGAAAGTGAACAGAACATCCACGTGCACCTATGTGTTGGCAGTTTTTGAGGCTGGGAGATCAGCTGGCAAGAGAGAAAATCCCGGAAGCATCTGCTCTTGGAGAACCTACTGTTTTATCTGTAATTATACACTTAAGGGTGAAATCACATCTTTAGCACCACCTGTATCATTATAGGAGTGTATATGGAAATAGCTATGCCGCCTAGCCTTGGTTTTCTCACAGGCTCTTCATCACACTCTCCTTCATTAAGGCTGGTTTTGTGCTCCTAGTTGCATTTGCTCACGTGCTTACAGCCTGTGCATGAAAGAACCCTGTGGAATGTCCCAGGATTTCTTGTCGTGTTGCCGTGGTAGCAAGGAGCAGAAACACACATGTAGAATAACCATGCTGGCTCTGACCTCATGTGACATCAGTTACACTTAGATTTAAGTTAGGCAAATGCTCGCCGTGCAACTGCATACATTTGCTTCTGAAGTTGTATTTAGGGATGATGCCATATTTAGAATATTTAGAAAAATTTTTGTGTAGAGCAGAACCAGCACAGGGAATTCCACAGTCCAGTGCAGCCTTTCCAGTCACTCAGAGAAGCATTTGCAAAAACATCCAGCCTAAAGGTGACCTGTCCTGACTGCAATCAAGAAGGTTTACTTGGAGGGAAAGCACAGTAAGCCAGAAATTAATGTGTTTTAAAACGCTACTGTTAATTATCTGTCCTATTTAATACCTGACTTCTCTACTATTCCAGTAATTGTTTTGTGTACACATGTGAAGTGACAAGCTTCCTTCAGAGAAGAATAGACTACAACTATAATACATACTCTTTTCTGCTGTTGTTCAATATAAATGAAATACATTGTTTTGTTAAGCTATAAAGAAATACAAGAAAGGAGCAGACTTTCCATGACCAGTCAAAGCTAGCTAAGAGCACCTCAGCAACAGACGGCACACTTCATCCTCTGTTCTTTGCTGTTACTGCTCTCACTGCTTCTCAGCTATTAAAAGTAGTTTAATAGATCATCATCATCAACACACCCTGCAAGATGTATAGGTTAAATTAGCAGTGGAATGCTGTGGCCTTTGCATTCATACAGGGCACTCTCAAGTTCCAGTTTGATTACTGGTTTGCAGCACCACGAAATTTAAAGTAATGATATGTAATAAAGACAATGAGAAAGTTGCAGTTATTTCCCCTTTCTGCCTATGTTTCTGCTTCAGAAACTTCTGTAAGAGAGCTAACTCTTGCAGCATATGCTACTGGGAATGCTCCCTCCCTGAGCTGTATGCTCAGTATGCAGCTGTGAAGAATTTGACCATCTGCTGCTGCTTCTCCAGGTTATGCTTCTGAAGTTTCCCTGCAACTATTAATTAAATGAAAAAGCTAGTTGCCAGAAGACACCTGACTAAAGTAATTGGTCCTTTAATTGCAATTAAATTTTTATGGATAGTGCCAAAGTGTAAATATAACAGCCCATAAACCAAGTAAGTCTTAGTCAAAAGAAGCACAAAAGAAGTGGGGGATGTGCCTGGGACCTTCACCTCTGCTTTCTTATTTCCTGCCAGTAAAGATTCTGTAGCTCAGCAGTTAGGGTTAGACAGTCCTAACTGCTGAATGGGACGGGAAGGAACAGACAAGATGGAGAACTTGTAAACACACCAGAAAGGTGTGGATGCTTTGATATTGAGACTGCTGTACTTCCTGCTTGGAGTCACAGTGCTTTATATTTAAAAAACTGAACGAAGAAGCCAAAGGTCTCAGAATGAAGTGATTAAAAACTATGATGATGGAAAGTAAAATACCTGAACTTGAAATCACTTGGAAGACAGTAACCCGTGCGATAATCACTCCTTGTCTTAGCTATTTGTTTTTGAAGGTCATTAGTTGACTTGCTGTACCCACTGAAAATACAGTTGGCACAGAGTAGCTTTCCTTGAATGTACATCTGCCAAAGACGAGAACAAAAACAATGCAGAACTGGCAAGAGCAACCTCTTATTCTAAATGAAGAAAAGAGGTTGAGAAACAAACAAAGAAGATTCTTAGGTAGCTTGAATAACAACTTTATTAAGGCTTACAGCTTTCATCTTTCATGACTTCGTTATCTAAAATATTGTATTTCATTTAAGAAATTAAAAAATAAGTCTTATATTTTTCTAGTTCCTCCAAGATTTCAAAACACAACATACTGGAGTATATAAAACAACATTTTGCATGCTGCTTCATGGGCTACCACAACCCACCATCATCCATCCTGGTCATATTTCAGTTTAGATATGGCATAACATGACTAACTTGAAGCTAAACACAGACAAGTATTTTAGGCACAGGGAAAAACAGTTGGTGTTCGTTTTTCTTTTGCATATATTAACTAAATTTTTGTTTGTTTTGTTAATTTTAGTAAGAAGGAGTAGAATACCCTACTTCTAAAATTTTATAAGTAGCAGTGAACTCTGCTGTTTAAATATTGTAGCTCGTTGGAAATGGTTTTCCAAAGAAAGGTGACCAAGATCATTTGACAAGTGATCATAAACTGAATTAACTAGGCCTGATGTTCAAAGCCATAAGGAGTCAAAATATGGGCAAAATCCGAAACTTCAGCAATTTTCTCTCCCTGGAAAAGTAAACCAGGAGACTAAAGCTAGTTTAGAGCTGTTCAGAAAGTTCCAGAAACATTTTCCAACTCTATTTCCACAGTTTCCAAGTTGCCTGAAGTGTATGTCATGATGTCTCGATCATTTGCATGTTTTCTGAAGCTCGCATTTGCGGATGACTGTCTTACCATGATACCCTCAACAAAACAGATGAGATAAAAGCTAAATTCTGTTTTGTGCTATAACTTAGAATTCTTAAACAAGTCAGATAAATTATGCATTTTGTAGTAAGATCTCAACAAGTGAAAGGAGGTATTTTGGGAGTATTTCTATTGGTTTGGTTCAGTTTGTTGAGATGGGACTTTTGGTTTTAATGTCCTCAGACTCAAAATCACCAGAGCAAGTTCAAGAAAAGATAAATACTTTTTCAACATGTTGCAAAGACTGTTCCACACAGGTGTAATGTAAGGATGATCTCAGAATTAGAGCTTGAAGAAAACTCTGTTGAAATACTACATATAAAATGAATGAAAATGAGAGCATCAGCTTTTTCGCAGTCAGTAAAGAAACAGTGACCATGGGGCCAGATCCCCACTGACATGAAGGCCTGTGTCATTGTTCTGGCAGTGTAAAGGAGCCTTCATGTAAGTGAAAATTGGCTTCATTGAATTTAAAAGTGTAAGAATCATTTAAGCTGATGTGCCATCCAAAGCTGCTTGTGTTGTGGGATGTTCCCAGTGTCACACAGTTAGAAACATCTGGCTTATTTCAGGGAAGCTCTCAGCATGCAGGACTCCAAGAGGAGACTCTCTGAATTCTTCAAGGGTAATAGTCAAGTAACTGCATGTATTCACTAGAAGGAAATCCAGAGAACCACTGAATTGTCTTCATCTTATGCTCACACCAATACGTATTCACCTGTACTAGAACCAGTAGTGAAGATGGCATAGGACACTGCTTTTACTCATGGGTAATTGAGGGGGGAAAAACCATTTTATAACATGCATTTTTCAGTTTTATAGACAAAAGTTATGATGATAGCTATGTTTTACTCAACTCTGAAACATTTTTCTTTCAGTCAAGCAGCTTGTCTCATTACTAAGAAGGGCTCTGTTTACCCAAGTGTGAGAGCAGCACTCTCAGCAGTGCAGCTTGGGAAGTGATGAGCAGTTTGATACAGTCACACTATAACGCAGCTCCTCATTTATCCACTCTCTTGCTTAAATCCAGTGTTGTGAGCAGTGTCAGCACCACAACAAAGGGAATACTGTGAGCTTTCCTTTTTTCTTACTGTTTTGAATGTACGTCAGCAGGTGGAAATGGCAGTAACATTTGGCCTCAGCTACTGATTCTCTGGCGATACAATACGTACCCCTTTATGTCTCTGTGTTTTCCTCTGGAGGCAAATTCTTTGCATTTGTTTGTTCTGACTTTCCAGACTCTCTCTTGGTTTTCCTAAGCTCATTTCAGTTTCTTCTCATACTTTTCTTGCACATATATTCCTTTCCCTGCTTCTTACTTTTTTTCCTAATCAATGCCTCATCTTGCTTCCCATAACCAGTCTTAACTCCCCTTCCCTATTGTATTTCTCATTACACAGATCCTTCTAATCCGATGTCCAGTCTCTCAGACTTCTCCTCCTCCCCTTTCCTTGCCTATGGTGGGAACACAGAGAACGAGAAATCTCCATCCACCTACAGCCCAGCTTACTGCCTCTGCTCCGTATGCCAGGGATTTGTGCTTTGGTTTGGTCACCACTCCCTGGTTGGTTCTAGCTTTTGAGTTCCCCATACAGATAATCTGAATTAGCTTCCTCTTGCTGCTGCAAGCCCTTAGGTGTTGTGTTGTCCCATTTACGTGCCTTTCACTGCCATATGGATAAGGAAGCAACACACAACACTCCTCTCATGCTGGCCTTGTTTAACCACTGGCGTTGTCCTACTGCCAAAATGTGGTGGGGTGCATACCAGCTTTGTTACTTCATTCGGAGCTCTGACTCTGTTTCCTTGTGGCTAGTGATGAAAACTGTAACAAGCAGATGGAGGAGGAACCTTTTGCCGCTGCAGGATCATCTACATCTTTGAAAATAACACTGCTATTCTCTGATACATAGGTGTTCTGTAATTGTACAAGGTAAAGAGGCTGATAGCAGGGGTAGATAAATCTATTCCAAAGATGATCTGATGCATGAATACACAATGCATTGAAACTTCTCTAAGTGAATGTGAATGAGGAGGCTGCCTCTGGCAATCACCATCACTGTCAGAGCAATATAGCCCTTTCCATTAAAATTCACCTGGTTGATTCTGTGATGTTATGACATGGAGGAATTTCATTATTCCTTCCACCACAAGCAATCAATTTGTGCCTTCAAGCATAAAATTCAAGTATGCTTGAAGCTTTGCTTTGCTTGTATAATACATAAATGTTACCAGTCAACGTTTTCCAGTGTTTTTCAAATTCCTGTCACTCTCATTATGGCTTTCTGTAGCGTGTGGCTTTCACAGGCTGGCATTTTATGGCATGAGTAAGAATTTTATCTTCTATGGTTTTGTCTTTCTGGCTTGGTTCACTCCTAAAACACCAGGAATTTATAGAATAAGAAGGTTCATTAGCAACAAGATCTGAAGGTCAAATTTTCTCAGTAGGTATAAACTGGCATAGCAAAGCTCTTTTGCACCTACTGGAGTAAATTTAATCCAGAGTGGTTTAAAACCCAAGTCTTTAGTGAAAGCCAAGACATAAATTTGGATGGCAGCATTTTGGAGCAGGGGGGAGGTTCTTTCTCCTCTCAGAGCTAAACATAGTTCTGGCAAATAGCCTCAGACTGAAATTCTTGAGGGAGTCATAATAAGCAAGCCTGGGCAAAGAGGAATGTTTTTTTCTCACTGACTAATTCTTCCATATAAAAATGTGAAAGGTCAAAGATGAACTTTAATACTAATGAAAATCTGAACTTCAGAGCAGTAATATGTCAGAACATTAAAAAAAAGTCAAAATGAAAAGATGTTTTATTATTGGCAGCAGTAGGTTGGTTTAATAGGCATATATATCTCTGTCCTGATTCCTTTTAACCTTTGGGAGAAGGGGAACTTTTAGATATTAAACACAGACATCAAGCAAACCACAGTAGGGGTTTTGGGAGTTCAGCCCATTCTTTTCCCCTTATGTGCCCTTCTGCATTTTTCCAGCTGACTGAAGGAGTAAAATGGGGCTGTCTTCAAGTTATCACAAGTTCTCTTTGCCTGGCTTGTTGACCGAGACAGTAATTCTCAAGGTTAATTTCCTTGTTCCTTCTGTCTAGGAATATTTCACGCAGATGAGCAGTCTTCACATATTGGTATTACAGAAAAAATTCTGTTGATTCAAGCTGCCCTTTGACAGGGCAGTTTGTCAAGCAAGTTGACAGCTCATGGATATAGGCGCATGTGCATTCAGATGTTCAAGTAAAAAAGATTCGATTACACTAATCAAATCACCGGAGTTTAAATACATTTAATGAAAGCTTTGTTATTTGTTTGGTTTTTACCATTCTTGGGCTGGTAATGTACGAAGATGTTTGAGCTGTCCTTTTCATATTCTAGATTATCTGTGGTGATGATGACATACAATTTTTAATCATTGTGAGGTGTGCAGGTAGAAATCTGACCTGTGAAATACAAAGTATAGCTTATAAGCTCAGCAGTGCTGGAGTGGGCAAATGTCTATCAACCAGCAAGAATCTGCAGGAAAACAAGGGGAATGACCAGAGCTCCAGAAAATAAGAGCTATAAAGAAGGGCTGCATAACCTGTGCTTGTTCACTATACAGAGGTGAAGACTGAGCATGGGATTATAGTAATGGGAGACAGAAGGGGCATAAAAATATGACCTGCTACAGAAAGAAAGAGAATGGTCTAGTTTCCATGTCTATGATGAACAAAGCAACAAAATTAAATAGGAGAAACTGTCGAGCAATATCAGTATAAAGCATTTCGATATATTTTTTAAGGATATTGTGGCTTCTCTGAGTCTTTATGAACAGGTTAAGCACTAAGAGTGGAATTCACCTCACCTACAGCTGAATCCCATGGGAGAGAAACAGGTATTTTCCAGCATGTGATTCATTTGACACACTTCCATTATATGCTGGAAGGAGATTAACTGCACTGTGGAAGTCCCCATTTCTCCTTGGGGGCTGTAAAACACTTTAGAAAACAAATTCAGTTCTAAAGGTCTGTTTTGTAGATGTCTACAGCTCTGTCAGGGCTGTACATTCTCTTGTTTCTGCAATAGCACCGATGTAGTTGAATTTGCACTGGTGGAGGTTGTCTCTAGACTATAAAGGAAATGAACTGTCATTGCTGAAGACCTGCCTAACTAAAGCCTGACTGAAAATGAGATTTGCCTGTTCAGTAAGACGACAGTAACAAAAATTTGTTATTGTTTGATTGCTGCTTGGTTGAATAAGTTGGAATGAGATCATGAATAATTTAATGGTTAATAAGCAAACAAGTACATTATGACCACACAATGACCAAACTGCCTTTCTTAGTTAGTCAAAGAAGTCAAGAGCAGAAGCAGCATAGACTGATTATCCCGTAAATTCCTGACGATGGCCTTTCCAGAATAGCTTTTGTGAAACAGAAAGGTGTATAAACAGTTGCTGGATGTATTGTCAGGTTCTGTGTGTAAATAGAGGATTTCTCATCCTGGGTTCATTTCATAAGCATTATTTTTACTGGAGAAAAAAGACAAAACCTGTTGTTACCTTGATTATCTGCAGCAGAAAATGGCAGAAACAAATTTGAATGATATTCCTGGAAGACTCCCATTCAACTCTTGAATGTAGAGAAGTTCGAGCTCAACGAATGGCCTGGATGGCACAAATTCCTTCCGTGCTATTGATAAGCTGCAGAATCAGTTCAAAGCATTCAGCCTGTATCGTAAGGAGCGCACTTAAGAAGTGGCAAGGCTGCAAGACAAATGCAATTCTAGAAGCCAGCCTTCCTTTGAAAAGTTTTGGGTATTGAAATCAGCTGGAATGAAATGGATTGGTGTGATTTTATAAATGTGTACTGCCCCTTATTGCTATGCTGTCTCAATACTTTCAACCTACAGTCATCTAGGAACAGCAATAAAAAAGTTACCTTTGTTACAGTTCCCATCTCAAAGCTGCCTGCTAGAACACCGGCTGGGGCTGGGGAAGTTTGGGGTAGGTTACAGTCAGACTGTGATTTCACCTGACCTTTTCTGGAAGCCTTGTACATATTCACGTCTCGGGAGTAACAGAACATGGTTTCTCCTGCTCCTCCTGGGTCTTGCATCTATGCTTGGATGGCTGATTTCTCCACAGACAGCTGTTTATAGGTGTCTATGAATTTGACCACTAATGGCAAATGCAGCAGGTCATCCTAAGGGCAAGCTTTCTCCCCTGCCTGCTTTGTTCCCTTTTTATTTTTTCTCTTCTAGCTTCCTCACGTTTGGTGGATTTCTATCTGTGTTTCACGCTTAGCAGAAGGTTGCCAATGGCACAAACTGGGCATGCTGCTGCTTGCTGGAGAGGCCAGTTACAACGTTGTTGTTTGGGATAAACGAAAAATCTGGACTGAAATCTAAAACTGCTGTCTTCTATGACTACATGGCCACACGGCAAGTGAATGCTAAGAGAACACAAGTAACTTTCACAGCTTGTGTTGCGTTCTTCAAGTGCAGGAACACATTTTCAGACCCATGAATCTGGTTTTGACCTCAAGGTGCCTTCACATCTCCGTTGCATCATGATGTTAGCCTGACATGCTCCAGAAACTGTAAAATGCAGTCTCTAAGAACTGTGTCGCTAGCGCTCAGTCCGTCACACGCAGAGATGATTGTAAATCGAGAAACGCAATCATTTGATGCCAGTTTCCCTCAGCTAGCTCTCACAGTATTTAACCGTCATTCCATGTAGTGCAGCACTGGTGGATGAAAGCAAGGATACTGGCTTAAGGTCATTCTTAAACTGGAACAGCAGTGTATGTTTGCGTGTGTGTATGTATGTGAGCACACCACGCTTTGTTATTGTTAAGTTTGTATGTTTGTTATCCAAGTAATTTCTTCACAAATAATGTATGATTATAGATTTGTAAACTACACAGAAAAGGCATCTGCTCTGGAAAAACAGAGGAATGAAAATCTTACGGGAAAGAAATCGGCAGGAATGTTTGTTGTTTGGTAGTTGTTGTTTTTAACTCAGCCAAAGCCATGCTTGCTTTTGAAAAGCCACTTCTTGCAAATAAAATTAGAATGTTGGTTCCCTTCTGGCTCCTGCCCCTCAAACCACAGCTCCCTAACATTTTGAAGGCACAGGAATTAAGTCCTGGCTGAAGATCTTTAGATGGGGGGCAGGGGGAGAGAGTGGGATTGTCCATATGGCAGGAAGTACATGCCACGATCAGAGAGAAGCAACTGCCCTTGGGAGCAACTGCGTTATTGTAGCGCTTCTGCAAAACAATTTCCTTGAGGCATCTAAAAGACTCTATAGAAAGCTGCCTAAAAGCAAATGTTTAATATCATACAACATTTCCTTCTTGCCTAATGCGTTCATTAACTTGAACTTAATTCTTTTTCTTTGAAGTCATGAATTCCTTCTTAAACTCACTTGTATTTATTTAGCTGAACAAGTTATTTTAATAGGAAATTAAGGATGGACTCTGTCCTAAGTGTAGTAAGGGTAGCCTTTTGATTCATGAGACACAGAGAGGACAATTGTGGTTCAGTTTGAAGTTTCTTTCCTGATCATCTAAGGAAATTCCCAAGGACCAGAGGAAATTAGTTGTTTGCCTCAAGAAGAAAGCATGTGAAGTTAAGTAAATTTTTAATCCTACTTTTTATGCAGTTTGAGAGATACCTTCCCTTCCTGGGAACATTCATGTTGCTTTACTGAAGCCTTATAAATTAAAATACATACAAAACTGTTTGAGATATGTAGCTGATGATGATTTCAGAGGTAAAGAACCTTCTTCTTATGAACTCTGTGAATTTTGCCCCCTAATCCTTTTATTAAAGTTTTACCCAAATTAAAGCAATAACCTTGCACATACTGGTGTAAAAGCAGCTGTGCAGGATTATACCAAAGGCTCATCTAACCCATCCAGTATCCTGTCCCTGTGAGTGGCTGGTAGCTGTGGGAGAAGTGGAAGAGCATTTATGAGAAAATCGTCTTTATTGTGACTCATATCAGCCATAAGCAGTTAACAATTCAGGGATTTCCTCAACCAAAAGCTGTGTCTGGGCCATCACATCTGATAGCTGCCAATGGAGCTAACCTTCAGGAATATATCTAATTCCCTTTTGAACACACTTATGCTTTTGGCCTCCACAACATCCTGTGGCAAGGAGTTCCACAATTTAATGATGTGCTGTGAGAAGAAGAACTTCCTTTTGGTTTAAATCTGCCACTTATAACTTCATTGGTCCACAATCATTCCTGTATTTTAAAAAACAACGAATAATTCTTTCTTATTCCTTCGCCACACCATTTTTGCTTTATAAAGCTTTCTCGTATCTCAGTCTCTTTTGTAAGCTACCCTATTTAGTTCTTCCTCATACAAACACCGATCCATATTATATCCTTTTTTGAGATGTCATGAAGACAGTCTGTGCTGTGTACCAGAATCTCAAGAGTGTTTTATTTACCCTTTAACTAACATTCTGCTTGCATTATGACCGTTGCAGAGCACTAGTCAGAAGTTTTCAGGGATATGTCTATGAACAAGCCTTAGATCTCTTACTTCAGTGTTAAGAACTGTTGTGTCATCTTTGCATCTGTACAAATAATCATTATTCTTCCCCCCCCCCCACCCCCCC
>NW_010401812.1:77899-81453 GCF_000710305.1 Buceros rhinoceros silvestris
AAAAAATCATTATTCTCCCCCCCCCCCCCCGCCCCCGCCATGTAAATTACTCTGCACTTACTGGCAGTGAATTTCATACAGCAATGGATTATCAATTACTGAGCATTGCACAATCATTCTGGAGCTCTCTATGAATGTAGTATGACCTGGAATTTTATCATCTCTGATACATGACCAATTTTTCAGAACTACACAAAAATGAGAATTGTATTCTACCCTAAATGTAGTGACTTCATTCTTAATGATTATTACTTCTAAACTGTAATCGGGTCAGTTCCAGTTCCTTCATCAGAGGTTGTGCTGTTGTCCAACGGGAAAGAACCATAGCCTGTTTTAGTTTCCAGAACACCTGAATATTATTTACTATTTTGCTTTTGAGCTGCTCTGGAAATGACTGTGGCCCTTTCCAATTTGTGACTTCTGGTAGAGTTGCATTTGAGAGCTGCTTATCTTTCTCCTGGTCTCTGCATGCTTCTGCATGCAGGTAACAGAAGGAGAACTGAAGCTGCTACCTCTAGCAGGTTTCCTTCATGCCCTCTGGTCCATAGAGAATGCTTGTGTCCTGCAGTACAGCTTTGGTCAAGTTTTGCCCTTCAAAGCCAGTCCTGTGAAACTGCTCTGCATTGCTACCACTCTTGGTAGATAAAGCTGTTTTGACTGAGCATGGTAACAACTGGGTGAGTCTGACAGGGAGTTGCTTGAGGGTGGGTTGACTACCTCCCTGAAAAGAGCAAAGGAGGCTCCAGCGGTCTAGGATGTTCCCTCTACGATTTGAAAGGTCACAGGGGTTGTAACCAGGTGAAATAGACTCATACCTTTGGGACTTTTTGTTTGCTTGGACTGATTATTTGTCAGCTAAGAGACATTAGGAGTATTGATAGCAAGGGCTATTAACTAAACACAAAAAAAGCAAACTCCATTCTTCCTTAAACAATGGTTAGTTTTTTGTTCAAGCAAAAGAACAAGCCACCTTGCCTTTACCGTTTAGTTTTTAAAAACAGTAATTACGGCCATGCTGGCAGGCTAAATACGTTTTACTCCTCATGCATTTTTTGTTTTGTCTGTATCTGGGTACTAACTAAAACAGAACTTGTATTGGTGGCTAATCTTTGTAGCAGTGAATTACAGGTAAAGTAAAAAAAAAAAACAAACCCAACAAAACAAAACGAAACGCTGCACATATACCATAGAATGTCTTTAAATTCTTTTTAAAACAAAAGTAGTTTATGCGCTGTCATAAGGATTAATCAGTTCATCAGCTACAAGACATTGCTTGTTATCCTTATTTTTCTTTCAAAAATAATAAATTAATTCCATCTGGGAATGCAAAAAGGTAGCATGGAGCGGAGTCAAAGTGCACCTCTGTAACTGGTTACCTGAGTTCCTCAGAGCTGTTACCAACCGTTTTCCTCAGCTCTAAAGCATTCATACTAAAACATGTTGTCTTCTTTTTTTCTACAACCGGCAGTCAGTTCATTGACAGTGACTTCAAGAGTCTTTACCACAGATGAAGCAGAAGTGGGGTTAAGCGCATATAGATGGCTAGATATAACCTACAAATTTTACAGAGTATTTCCCACTTTGTTTCCTTCAGCTTTGAAAACTACATGTAGTAGGTTTGGAAGAAGTTGTGGTTTTTCCGCTTTTTGTTTTTCCTATTTATTTATATCACTTTGCCACCAGAGAGAAAACAAAAACGAAGCTGTGTAGTTAAGAATTTAATCTTCCTCAGAGGTACTCTGTGGTAGTATACACAGCAAAGCAACATCAGACAGGCTGCGGGTGTCACCCAGTGGACAGAAAAGCTGATGACAGATAGGTGTTGTGTACAGAGGTTTTTCTTTCTGCAGGAATAGCTTGTTCCTAACTGACAGAAATAGCCTTAATTTCACAGCAGTTAAGATTAGACGATATTTGAGAGATCCTCTGTGCTGATGCCATGGCCACTACTAAAAATGTACAGAGCAAACACAGGAAGCAGTACTTGTTCCTCACCGTTATTAGGAAGTGAACAAAGAACATCCAAACAATAATCAGTGGGCACACTCTCCTACTGGAAGAAAGTAATTAAAATAACCAAGCAAGGCAGTGTTTGTGCTAGTGTTTACGGAAAGATGTGAGGATAATTAAAATCCAGCTACAACGCAATTTCGTGCAATGCAAAACGATATTGCATTTTTCTTAGCCTAGTGACAGCTCGTGACAGAGGTGAACCTGGAGAATCCTCCCTTCACGGTGTAACAACAACCACGTATTGCAAAACATGCCACGTATGCTTTGCATGCAAAGCTTGAATGGAACAAATCACCCATGAATTAACCTCTTACAAGAAACTCTGCTGTTTCCAGACCACATACAAAAACTATAACAGTTCTTAAAACTAACTACAGTGCGTGTTTTGTCTTAGACTTTTTCCTGTTTTGCAAAGAGCACTTCTCAGAATGTTGGAAAATGCAAGCTTTTTTCTTTTCCTAAAGACTGAAACATGCTGTTGCGTGATGAGAGTCCTTGCCACAGATGAAGCAGAAATGGGGTTAAGTACGTGTAGATGGCTACATCTAACCTACAGAGTTCAAAGGAAGAAATCATATTCCTTTTCTAATGCTCTGGCAACTAGCATGAACTCCTTGGCCTTTGCAGGTGGAAGGAGAGTGACCCAATGCATTGCAAATCCTGAACTGCTAACAGATAATGAAGAACTGGGGCTGCTGGGACAACAGCCGGTACTCCTGAAGAAGGAAGACTAGCTTTCTGCCTTCCTGAAAAGTTAAATAATTGCCTCTACCAAAACCACGGCAGATGCTACATTGTGTTTCTCTACCAGTAAAGAACCTTATGAGCTGTAAAAGCATCCGCAGAAGTGATATCACATTTGAGGAGGTGAAAGGGAAGTGCAATGATATAATTAAGTAGGTGGTAGGTGTTGCCTGACCAATTAAGCTAGTAATATTCCTTCTAAACAAGTCCTTATGAACTCAATTGAATTATCTTTCTCTTTCAGTCCAGGTAGCAATGGTTCTTTATGCTGTAAGCTTGATGACAGAGGCTTCTCAATTTCTCTTTGTGGGTGTATTTCCCTTTTCTAAAAGAAACAGCTCCTTTAATTTATAAAACTAGACTTCACAGTTGTGAGAACAGCGATGGTAGGTAGCCACTGTGCAACTTCCTTATGGATTTGTCATAATCCTCTGGAATCCTGGCTCCCAAAAGTCTTGTTCTCCTGCCATTAGTGGACATGGGCCAACTACAGGACCACACTGTGAGAGAAGCAGGCAATACACTAGCCTTTTTCCACTGATTTCCCACACAGGTTTTTGGCTCCGGCTTCCAGGAGGAAAGAGCAACGTGACAATGTAAGTCTGAAAACATCCTTACTTTCTTCCTCTTCTCTTTATATAAAAAGTAGATACTTGATTCAGATTTAGCCTCTGCTTCTTGGACTAAAAGTCCTGCTGTGATGTGTTAAGGGTCAAGGGACCGAGGTAACAACTCCTCGAATTCCTTAATGATTCTGTCTGTCTTTCTAGAGACAGAAGGAGTTTAAGGGGAACGAA
>NW_010401813.1:0-32555 GCF_000710305.1 Buceros rhinoceros silvestris
GACTATCCCGTACATGTTGCATGATAACACTTCAAAACAATCTCTTTATGTTAACAATGGAAAGTCATTTTAAACTTAGGATAGCTGTGGTATTTTTGGATTCTAGAAATTGAAGTTTTCCAAAAGAGCACCCTCACTTTAATCTTTTATTGACAAATTTTAAAACTGGTATCTGGAATTTGCAAATGTATTTCAAGTGGTACAAACCTTGATAAAGGATTATAAGCCCATTAGAGCATCCTTTGTTTTCTTGACTTAAGCGAGAGTCTCAACACATAACTGCTATGTTGAGTCCCCCAGGGTTCTATATCTAGCTCAATATCGCGTCTCCTGTGCTGGGCGTTAGCAGGTGCCTGGGGTCAGAGTGTAAGAACGGTGTAAGGTATATCCTTTCTCAAGTACCACATATACATAAGTGATGGTGGTAATCATCAGTCTGAGGTTCTGTTAAGTTTATCATAAACAGGGATGGAACAGATTGGAAATGTAGCAGTGCAGTATTGAGTTTGAGCTATCCTGGTATAAGTCTTGCCAGGTGCCGCTTGTGAGAAGTCTGTTCTGGCTTCTAAACTGGTGAGGCTGCTGTTTAGCTCGGTCATTGCTGGGATTGTGCTTGCTATGTTCAGTAACTGTTTGTTAAGGATGTCTAAGCAGCTGCTTGTGATTCATCACTAAAACAACAGAAACTTCCCGGCCTGAGTGGAAGGTTTGATGTGTTTTGCAAACATGGGCACTGTAATTTCACACAGCTGTAAAACTTGAGAATATCCTCCTGTGGCCCTCCATGCTCACAGATAATTACCTTAGATCTTTTTGAGGGGTAGGGGCCACCACTGAAGGAAAGTGAGCATGTCACTGAGTGGGATTTCTTGAAATAAGGGCAGACATTCATAGATTTTTATTTTTCCAGTGCATGCAATCTTGAAGTGGAAGTTGCTGTTCATAAACCTTATTGCTATTGAAGCTAGAGAAGATTCCTGTACTCAGTCAGATCCACTTTTGTTTTGAATTTTGTGTTGGTTTTTAAATGAAAAAACAAAGGCTTTTCAAAACTAATATTTGAAAGGAAGTCAGGGTTGGAACAAGAAAATTGATTAAATATTTGATTTTCAAATGCAGTCATGTAGAACACTAAATATTTAATAAATGAAAAGAAAAAAATTCAAAATTTGTAGTGAAAATAATTTCTGTTTTCCTGATATTTGCTTATATCATTTCAACATAAATGTTAAGGACATAAATCCTCATGCTGCTATCCATCCAAGTACTAACAAACATGTTAATGTCTAGAAGAGTTTTAAGTCTGATTGAAGTTCATGGTATGAGTTGAAGAGTTTTGCTGAATTGGGAACCAAGGGTTGAGTTGCAATGAAGAGACAACATTAATTTTGTTTCTTCTTGAATAATGGTCATATTGTCATGTCATGCAAATTCTTATTCTCACTAATGTATTGGTTTTGGTATCTACTGGGATTCATAGATGACTATTCTAAAGACCTTGTAATATAAGATGAACAAAAAGAACAAGGCTGCTGGGGTTTTTCTTTAGAAATAAGTTTGTTCCCCTTTGGGTAAAGGCATAAGAGAATGAGGTAACTTTGGGAAAACACATAGTGCAGAAGGGAATATATTAAACTTTAATTTGGAAATACAGCATTCAGTAAACTATAAAGGTGGTTACTCCAGGTAAGTGTGCTATCCAGAGCAGATATTTTTGCTGTAAAATTTAAAGTAAAAAATTACTTTAAATGCAGACGCTAACATCACAAAGTGAGAAAGTTACCCAGGAGCTCTCTTCAGAAAATGACTCTATATGAATTTTCTGTCTACTTTTTAACAGATGTTATCGCAGGGTACTATCCTCCTGAGAATTGGCTTTATCATTCTGTCCCTGACCTCTTTTGGACTACTTATGGAGAACAAGTAAGATACAAAACACACTTCTTTTTTATTTCTTCAGGTATTATGCATTACTGATTATTATATGGAAGTCTCAAGTGTATTAAAAGTTATATTGATAAAGAAGTATAGATACACTTGGACAGATATGTTGCTGTCTTTTCATGAGAAAGAAACACATGACTAGCCAGCAGCTAAACCCAGGAGTGTGAGTCCTGAGTAGTATGCTGTAGATGTCAGGTACGGTGACGGTCTGTGAAAAGGATGCACTGTAGCTCAGAGTAGACTGAAAATCAAGTAAAGAGTTTTGTAGACTTAGGACTTAAATATAATCAGTATGGACTCAAATCAAATTGGATCTTGAATACACCAGCTGAGTGAGACCTACACTGTGGAGGTACTCCATATGGGCACTGTGACTCTACAGAAGAGTAAATAACAGCTATATTTTCTTACAAGGAAACTGTTTATCCTGCCAGAGGAGAAATGTGAAATAGAAGCTTCCTTTGAGACTGTGGTGCCCGTTCTGCTTTGCACCTGCTGTTTGTTTTCTTTTTCAGAAGGCAATGCTTTTCGCTTGTATGGACTGAACAGTTTATTTCAAGATAGGTAAAAACCTGTCAATATGCAAGACAAGTGTGAAATTTAGGGAGTTAATAACGTGACTTAGTAAAAGTTTTCAGAAACAGACTGATGAAAAGATTCTGTAGCAGTTTCCAGAATTTTGCTGTTATCATTTTTGAGATCAAAAGACAATAGCTATGTATATGGCTATGTTTGTGTGAACTTATGTATATTTTGTGAGTGTCTTCTCACCCCCAGCAAATTCTGTGTCCTAAGTCCATGTAAGGTGTATACTCTAAAAACCTAACTATAAAATAGATAACTTGGTGTAAGTGTGGGACCTCACAGACTGTTTCTACATTCTCTTTTCCACTGAAGTTTACAAAGAAGAAAATATTTGATGTTAGTCTAAAATACTTCCTCTTTCTAGGCCCAGAGCAGAAATTTTGGAATTCATCCGCTGCTTAGTCTTCGTAGGTGTGTACAAACTTGGCTGCTTAAGAAGTCAGTTTTCTTCCTTGGGTGATGCATATGAGGTAAGACATTTATTTCAAAATGTCTACGCTGATGGCTCTAGATTATTTTTTTTCTCTTTTTAGGAGAAGCAGAAACACTGAACGTTTATATTTTGCTTCCTTATTTTTTATTATACTATTTGAGTAGAAAATTGATTTATTTCTTAACCTCTTTATTTCTCACTTTTTATGATAAACTTGTAAAAAAATTACTGGGTTTTGATACAGAGATGCCAATTTCCATTGAAAAAAGTCAGGAAAGTGTATATTTACCATTTCCTGCAAAAATAATATATTAGTGGTCATATGCTTTGAAATGAATAATAGAAATGTGTTGCTGCAATTGAATTGATTAATTCACATTTCATGGGACAAATCTGAAAATGTTTGGAGACTGGAAGAGTCTTAAATATCAAAAATTTTATTCTGTACTTACTGTACTACTTCTTAATTTCTGTACTACTTCTGTACTACCTCAGAAACAGACTTTTAGCCATTGTCAAAGGTAGGTTACTGGACTAAATATACCTTTGGTCTGATTAATTATGGTTGTCTTTGTATTCTTAGGACTTATTTTTATCCTGTTTGTGACTTTTGGATCTGAATAACATTCCCAAACTACCTAGTGCTGGTTACCAGCAAAGAGGTGTTTATCAGTGAGGTTATGAACAGGTTGCTAGACTAGTAGAACTGATATCAGAAAGTTACCTTTTGGCTTAAAACAAAAAAAAAAAAAAAAAAAATTGAAATAAAACAGTAGGGATTGATACTCAAACCATATTCAAAATGATTCCTTTGACCTGAAACATCTGCAAATTTATAGCAACTTTTCTAATTGGATATTTCTGGGAGTGGTGCTGATTCTCCTGCTTTTCTAAGAGATCAGGCAGTAGGAGAATGGAAAAATATCTTATGCTACTGCGGGCCCTTTTTTTTTTTGTTGTTGTTGTCTTTTTACCTCGGATAAGAAACAATAACTACTGCACAATATTTAAAGCTAAATCCATGCCACTAATCAAGAGTTGTTTTTTTTTTTTTCCCCGATATTGTTACATTGTCAAAGCTTTGGTGTATAAACCAAACAGTTCTTGAATTCCTTTTCTCAGAGTCTGCCAGAACTCAGCAGATATATGCTTAAATATAATTTGGAAAATATTTTTGTTATTTACTGAGTAGCCTACTACAGTAGATAGGCTTGAAGCAAATAATTCTAAACTTTGGCAATTAATTCTGTAGCCCTTGAGCTATAGCTGTCAGACTTGAATTATTTGGGTATTCTAACTGAATTTGGGGAGAATTATATGTCAAAATATACACTCTCAATTGAAAAAACCCCATGCCTTGTGAGGTGTGTGCGTGCATATGCCGAAGTGTCTCTTATTAAGAAATGAATAGAAGTAAAATTGTCAGATTGTTATTTCTGTTGTTTGTAGGGAGCTATACTGCTTCCTATTCTTTCATGAAGAAGAAAATAAAACAAAATGGTTCTTAATCTGTTCTTTATATGTATATGTCATTAAAATGTTAGCTTTGTTGTCATCTCAAGTTCTTCCCTACTGTACTTTCCTATCCTTTCTTCTGTCTAATATTTTTCCTTTTATCCTTTATATTATACTTCTGTGGTTTTTTTAGTCCCGTGTTTGGCACTGGCTAGGTAGTCATAGCCAGTGAAACAGGAGAACCTTGCTCGCATTTTTTTCTTTGAAAATCCTAAAAGAATAGGTGTTTTCCAAATAATTTTCTTTCACTGAGACCAGAATAGATAATACTTCTGAGCAATGCCAGTATGTCAACACTGGAGACTTACATTATATCATAAATCAACAAGTGTGTGATAATAGCATTTGTGATCATCGAATCATAGAATAATAAAATAGTTTGGGTTGGAAGGGACCTTCAAAGGTCATCTAGTCCAACCCCTCTATAGTGAGCAGGGACATCTTCAACTAGATCAAGTTGCTCAGAGCCCCATCCAGCCTGACCTTGAATGTTTCCAGGGATGGGGCATCTGCCGCTTCTCTGGGCAACCTGTGCCAGTGTTTCACCACCCTCGTTGTAAAAAAAAAAAAATTATGTCCTTATAGCTAGTCTAAATGTTTGTATGAAGTTCAAAAGGTCCCTCATTTTGATGTAAATGATCCACTTTTGCTCTCATTGTTATAATGGGATTTATGATTAAAAAATTCTGAGCAAAGGGAAACTGGCAGAGATTTGTCAATTTGTGTTAGAAAGTCTTCAAATGTTAGTTTTAGCTTGATATTGACCTGATCAATTTGAACCAGCAATACCAGAAAGCATAATAAATAAATAAAGTTTTTTCTCATAAATTTGGTCTAAAATTTGTCCTAAAATTGTTTCTGTTCAACATTCAAATAAGTTATCTATATTTCATGGTATAATAGCGTATGTAACTTTGAACATCCTGTGAAGCCCATAAACATAGATCTACCTTGTAAGCATTTTTTAAAATTCCTGCTACATATATCCTAGTAATTTTTTCTGCTCGCTTTTCAACTTCCTTTGCTCTGTTTCACTTTCAAATCCACTTACAATTTTGAGAGGTATAAACTACACCATTTATTTAATCTTTTTTATTGCCTTTTGTAAATATTTCATCTTTAACATACGCCTAGATTTAGCTGACTTGGATCTTTTTAATATTTTATTTCTAGTACTCATAATCAGGAATATACTTAAACAATGTCCTTATTACATCATCATCCTTATATATTACCAAATAAACAATTCTTTAGTAATCTAGTATTCATGAGCAATAGGAATGAGAGCACCAGATATGTAAAAGAATTTCTGTTGACTTCTTATTATTTTGGTCTATAAATTATGCCTTTCAGGCCACTAAGAAAAATGAACTGCAAGAGGCATGATGGCACTACTTAGTGTGTCAAGAATTTAACAAATAATTTTGTCCCGGCATTCTTAAATTAATGGTGCATCATTGCAGCAGATAAACGTGAGACTAATTTTGCCAACAGCTTGTTGAATCAATGGTGAAAAAGTATGTGACTCCTGTCTACACATTGCTTTTTTCTGTGATTATGTTTCTTCTATTCATGTTTCTCATTAATATTTTAGAACTACTAGATAAGATTTCAGAAGTAAATATGTTTGCAATACTCTTTACAGAGTACTCTTAATTAGCAAAAATATGTGATTTAAACTGCAAGTGATTACATATGGCTCATAAGAAGGTCTAACATCAGGAGTAGGGCATGGGAAGAAGGCCTTCTGGGTGAAAACTAGGAGAATACAGATGAAATGAGAGAAAACTAGGGGAGTAGTGAAAGAGAGAGAAGAACAGAAGAAAAGAAGAACGAGCCTCTCCCATTTTGCTGTTAAATTAGCTCAGGTGGGTGTTAAAAAGGATTGAAATTCCAGCAGGAGGAGCAGTCCTGCCCTCTGCCTTCAGCCCCTTACTCTTGCTGCCTAGCTGGCCTGCCTTATGCAACCAAAGATTTTTCTTTAGGTAAGTGATGCAACTTGCTATGGAGCAAGAAAGATTTCTGATGCTGAGGCTCAGGAATGGTGGAGGTAAAATGAAGTTAGAGGTGTGTAAGAAAGAAAGACTTCTGCTTTTGCTAAAGCTGCAATTCTAATATGGTTGTTAACTGTGTCTTCAGCATTAGGTCTATTGATACTTTGAAACGGTGTGTTACTAGCCTTGGTTCCATAGGAAAATTTTGTTATTTTTCTGATCACTTAAAGATATTGTTCTCCCTGCTATTGTGTTTGAAGTCCTTCTAAGATATACTCCTGGCGGTTATCTTCTGGTGTCCTTTCCTATTCCAAACAACGCAATAATTTGAAGTTATCAGAGTTAGAAAATTGACTTTTTTTTTTTCTTATGGTAGGTGAAACAATGCATGTTTCTCAGTATGTATTTTGTGTTCCCTGTGCCATATGTATTTCATATTGATGGTTAGGCGTAAGAAGCAGGGACTTTGGGGGTTTTGGTTTTGTTTTGTTATTTTAAAGAAAATAAGTGGTAGTGCTTGAGGAAACTTTTAGAGCTTGATAAAATTATTTCTTCAATCTTGATGATGGGGCAGAGAGATATAGATATTTGACTTGTTACAGGCAGTAAACTGAGGAGCTAATGTGTTTCTACTTGAGGATCTGTGCTGCCACATCCTATACTAGTCAGTTGCCTTTAGGCTGATTGTTTAATACCTGTGTAATTGGTGAACACATGTATTCCTAAAACTGAATAATTTTCTGTCTGACTGGGTCTGAAGGTTCCTAACCACCTGGAGGGAGCAGAAAACATTGCTTGTGTGTTCAGTTATGTGACAGTTCTGCAGGCATGATATGTAAAAATAAATCTGTCATGATGGTGTAGCTCTTCAAAGTGTTTCCATACAGCTGCTCTGGTTTGGCATCAGCCAGCATATTCCATGAGCTGATTTTGGTCAAGCACTGGCTGTTATTTGACAGTAGTACTAATGAGGAGCAAGTAGAAATGAGAGCCATTGACGTGTTGTTGGAACTCTTGCCTTAAGTATTTTCACCAACTCTCATAGTGGCTGCAATTCGGTACTATGAGAGACTCTTAAACTGAGGGGCTAGGAGTGAGGAAGCTGGAGGAAGACATACAGATGTCTGTCTTGATGTGTTTGTTTATCTTTTACCTTTGTATCAGCTAAGGCATTTTATCTCGAGTAAACCTCTTCACTCAGAGGACTCCTGCACTGCAGCTTCCTGGGCTGCCTGGCTATGAAAGCATTAGCAAGTGTGTACTAATTTACAGGTAGCAAGGACAAAAATCTAGGACAACTTTGATTGGGGAAAAGAGAGGTTGTATACATGTGTGATATTTTAAATTAATAACTTGTCTTCTGTTTTATTTGCGCATGTGGTGCATTAGAAATATAACCAACTTTGGAAGATACTTAAAATCTTGTGCTGCAGGGTATAACTGAGCCTTTAACTAATGAAGGCAGAAATGAACCTTGTTGTGGAAAAATTGTTTATTTACTCCTCCAGAGTATCTAAACTTGATAGATGCAACTTGATAGATACTGGAGACGGTATTCAGTACCAATTGGACTGCTTCTCTGATCTTTGATGCAGTTCTGGTATTTCTTATGAGCGTGTTAGCTAATTTATCTGGATAAAACATATAATATCTCTTTATTAAAGAACTGATTTGCACTGTGTTCTGCGGTTCACAGCCATCCCTCTTAATGTGATATATTACCACATTACTTTATTTCTCCTTTCGTCATACAAAGACTTGCTGTTACCTCACTTGTTTCTTAGTGTAATTTGCCAGCGTTTTAACGCTGACTTATGAGTAGTGACTTAAAACAAACATTTACTCATAAGAACTTATTTCCATATCAAAGATAGTTTTCTACTCTGTAGTGTTTTTCCTTGGTCCCTCGTTATGATCGTCTATGCCATGTTTTAAACAGCCACATATCCCATACTTGGTTTCCATTAAGGTGAAAGCTCCATGCCCTACGTTATGATTTACGACCTCAGCATTTATGCCATTTCTGTGCCCTAACTGGATTGGCTGGTGTATTTGAAATATATATTTTAGAAAAAAAGTTGGGGATGGAAGGAAACTCTATTGCCTTAAGATAAAAAGCCTTGTCAACACACATGAAATTAAACCAAAATGAGCTGTAATCTGTATTTTCTCTGTTAGCTTCATTCAGAAAAGTCCACTATACCATGCAGTGTATCCCAGGTACTGGACTTTGAATATTCTTGACAACTGCCCGAAGGGGAATAATGCCTCTTAGAAAAAGTCACAGTAAAATCTGGCAGTAGATTAAGTTAGTTTCCACTTAGGTGTGACAGCAGTCATTACTGATTTTAGACTTAGCCAGTTTGAGAGTCGGCTTCACCACCATCAACTTAAGACTATGATGTATAGTTCCAGATGCTCTGGCCAATTGACCATAAAATTGCTCCGCATTTCTGGCAGAGCAGCCAAACTGGAGCTTTTAATATCTCCACTCCCCGAGCTCAACACCCTTCCCCCTCTGCTTAAAAGCTGCTCATTATTCTTCTTCTGCCTGCTGATCTTAGCAAAAGAAAAACTTCTGGAATCAATTAGAAGTGTCTGCACTTGATGAGATTTGCACGTGAGTTCGGAATTGCGAGGCTTTGATAGTGACAGCCAACAGCTGCAGTTTCAGGTGGTAAAATGGGGGAAGGAATTTTCCAGGGTTTATTTACAATCATAAAATAAAACAAAAATCAAGACAAGTTGGAAGCCATCTAATGCATCATTAAAATGGAGCCTGAATTGGCTTCTATATTTATTTTGTCTGAAAAGAAGTAAACTAGTGGTTTATTATCAGGATCTTTTCAATTATCTTGCCATTATTAGACTATATAGAGTGGTTGTGATAAAATGCAAGCTGTGGTCTGCTTGCCCTAGTTTTAACTATGAAAGAGGCATCTGCTATTACTTTTGTCACTTTAATTGCTTGACAAGACAAGGAGGTAGTCATACTTAATAGAAGTCAGAAGCATGCAGTCAAAGATGAAGCAAAGGTGATACTCTGAAGATAGAAAATATGTATTTACATGTACTGTCTGAAATGTTGTGTTTGTTCTGTCAACACTTAAAGTCATAGTTGTAGAGTTTGTTTTCTGACCCTTCTTAGCCCAAAGCAGTTAATGATTGGCTTCTATCTGGATGCAATGTTTGCATTTTAAAGATAACAGCCATGACAAATGAAATTATTATTGTTCAATTATACATCTGGGGGTGGCTTTTTGTAAAAATGAAACTTCCATTTGCCGCATTTTGTTACTAATTTGAATTGCAGACTGGTTTGGACCTCCTAAGTCAAATAACTGGTTTGGTTCATAATTTTTCTAAAAGCCAGTAATGCTACAAGCCCCATCAAACTGCATTCTTTTCAACATCATAATAACACATGGATAATAATAGAAATCTCCATACTAGTGACTTGCTTCACTGACAGCTGAGATACTCCACATGAGCCGATGTTACTGCCTGTGTAATAGCAGTTCCAGTACTAGAGTATTAACTGACATTTTTCTTTTTTAAGCACAAATGCATATATTTGTTTCATATCTGGATTTATTCTGCAGAGTACTGTTAGGAAAACTAATCTGTAGAGTAATTTTTTTTTCCTCCCTTTCAAGAGCTTAAAGTATTTCCAGTGAAAGAGCACTCGGAGAATGCCTTCTTTGCAGTATTAGTCATCTGTGTAAGCACAGAGGCACCTCCGCGTCACAATACCAGCAGCACTGGTATATACTGAGAGGCAGGCGTACAGACAGACCTGTGCCATTTGGATTCTGTCAGAGAGATGAAAAGGCAGTTGGAGAGCCAGTGCTTACTGATCAGTTCAGACTCTTACACAATATATGTTCAAGGTTGAGTTAAGCTATACCTTTAAATGAAAGGCATTGGCTTACTTGCTGAGATTTCCCATTCATGCACATGGTGTGGAGAAAAGCAGAAGATACCTTCTGCATCCATCAGACTCTGTCACCCAACGACGCTGAGCACCCCAGAGCAGGGGAGCCTTCCAGCCTCACCATGCGTGGCCAGTGCATGTGTGTGCGCTGTGGCCTAGAAGACTTTAGCCTATCAAGCTCACCTTGTACGTGTTTATTAACACAACCTGATATGCAACATTAGTAGACATCTTTCCAAAGTCTGCCACCAAAATTATTGCAACAATTTTCATAATCTTAAAGAGAGGAGACCCATACCTGTGTTCTCAAGACCATGAAGGGAGATGGCTTAGTTTGAATTTTATCCTCAACATGACAGGCAGAGGGATTGAATTAGCTTTTAGGAGATGACAGCTTTAATTAAACTAGCTATTTCTTATATGGAATAAATTTGGGTTTGGCAGATACAATGTGACCAAGAAGAACTGGCTTAGTGTTTGGAGCATTTTGAATACTTTTGTCTCAAGACTTAAAGACATGCAGTCCAGGGTTAGTCAATTTATACATCTTGCAAGAGAAATGGAGGTACAAGATTCTTCTTCCCATAAATGTCCCTTTCCACTTCTGTAACAGTGAGCAGAACGTGACAGCTGTGAAAACTTAGCATTTCTAGAACAGAGTATCTGGGTAGGAACCACAGAATTGGGCTGTAAGATAGGCCATTGGACAGCCAAATCAATACCCGTATTTAGGGAAGCAGAAATTAACTCAAAATATTCTACAACGTTTTTTATTGGAATTGATGATTGAAAAAACAAATATTTCACTCAGTCTATTTTTTAGGAAGCTTCTTATGAACAACAAAGAAAGAAAAGCACAATAAAAGTCAAGCCTCTGTTTTTCTAGTAGCAGCACCTGAAATAACCACCGTTCATGACATCTGGGCAATTGCATGCTAAATTCTAACCAACCAGTGCCTCTTGTCTGAAGTGGGCAGAAAGATAAAATCATGCCATTATCTGTGCTGTGATTTGTTTTCTCTATTACTGCCTTGCTGTATCATTCCTTTGTACAAGTTCTGGTTTTTATGATGTTTACAGTCAGGGAATATAGAGAAAACAACAATGTTATATTTATATTTGGGTATTACACAAGGCAAAGAGAATGTTTTAGAGTCTCCTTCTCCTGCCAATGCTAAATAAAAATTGTCTGATGAAAAAAGATTAACAAGTGCTATGTTTAACAACTGATTCCCAAATGTAGAACACTCAAAACACTTTGTATGTTTAAAAGTTGGAAATAGGTGTTATGAGAAAAAAGTACATGAAAAGCTCTAGTTACCACTTGAAATTAAGGCAAAACAATGCAGCAACCCCCAATGGAGTCTGGGAGTGATCACATCTGTCCTGACAGAATTTGTTTGGTTTATCTTCATGTGGAGCCCATAAAATGCCTGGAATGGGTGTTTTGTTTTGCTGATTGGAAGCTAATACACAGTTGAAAGTGCCTGGGTTTGGTTTGAAGATTTTAGAACATTTAAGAAGGAAAGGATGCTATAGTTTGTCCTTAGCTATTACCTGAATTTATTGCACATCTGCCTATGACTATAAATCTCTATGTATTTCTCTTCTTGTTGGCTGCATGTAAGCTGGCTACGAAGAATGATCAGATAGTAGGAAACAGTTAAAACTGGCCTTTAAACAGGATGTTAAGCAGCAGAATCTGGCCATTAACTGCATTGGTTTATATCTGCATGTCTCCATGCCTATCTCCAATTCCCTTTGTTTGCAAACCATCTAATTAGATTATAATGTCTACCACCCTTTTGTGCCTACATGAAAGGGCCTACCCCACTTCTGTGCACTATGTAAGCAGTGAATAGAGCCACCATCATCCTAGTTAAATTTCTGGTCATTTTTTATTCCTGACTTTCAAGTGAAGCCTATTAAGTTTGCTTTAATGTTGCCTTGTTTAGAAAACTTGGATTTTTGTGTTTAAATCAGAACAGCATTAATTCTGTTCAGTGGTTTCACTTTACAGCTCAGTCTCTTCCAACTAACGGCACTTTCTGAAGTGCATGTTTCTGCAGACAGTGTCTGCTTCTAGCAGTGATAACGCTGGATGTTGACAGTTACTGCCAGGGGTTGGTGTGCAGAAAGGCTCTGGCTTGTGCTTGCTCCTGTGCAGACCCAGGTCACTGCTCAATCCTGTGAGCCACGGTGGGGGTGCAGTAAGTGAGAGGCTGCAGCTGTGGGGAGGAGCGGACAGGACAGGTGACCCTGAACTGACCAACAAGGTGTCCCATCCCATAGACGTCATATTCGGTATAAAGCTGAGGGGTCACAAGGGTCAAGCTCTCTCTTGCCCTCCTCTTCAATGACTGGCATCAAAGAAGGACTCTGTCCATTCTGCCTTTGATGCCAGGCTGTGCATCCTTGAATCCTGTTCCAGAATCCAGCTCCTGAATATGATTCCCATCTGCTCCTAAGCCCAGCCTGGGCCTTCCCCAGTGCCTGCTCACAGCATCAGTGGGATTGGGTTCAGTTTTAGTTTCGTATATATTTGTATGTATTTCATTTTATTATTATTATTTTCATTAAAGTGGATTTAGTTTTCCAATTTGTAAGTCTCTCTCCTCCTTCTTCCCTTTCTCTTCCTCCTTTGGGAAGGGAGAGGGGTTAATAGAGAGCATCTGCTGTTTGTGGCTGGCCCACCCCCACCCTTGACATTATGTTCCTTCTTCCCTTTCTCTTCCTCCTTTGGGAAGGGAGAGGGGTTAATAGAGAGCATCTGCTGTTTGTGGCTGCCCAACCCTAACCCTTGACATTATGTATACGTATATTTTTAAATTCTTGGTTGTCTTCAGCTGTACATTCTAGCACAGTATGAGTTGTGTTCAGGATTCTAATATCTCAGTTGGCCATCTTCACTTTTAATGAAAGTGTTGGCCTAAACTGTGTCCATTCCAAGTGTATCCTCCCTACGTGTGTATGGATGGTAATTAGCTTATGGGAATTATCTGAGGCTTATTAAAATGCATCTCCAGACCATAAAATTTCTGTAAAAAGCAGGAATTCAAGTGCCAGACTTGTAAATTGGACCTAGAAAATGTGTTACCAAGATATCAATAACTGAGAGGAGTTTCATAAAGGTTTTATAGCCTTAATTTTAAATAAAATTGATGCCATCTTAACTTGATGGTCTTGAGTATCATATTGGACTATTTATCACCTTCTAAGTATTTACTAATTTCTGTTAAGTTCTTATAAAGAGTCTAAATCCAGTGAAAGAATCAAATCTGCTCCTTCCAGCAATGTAAAACTGTCAGTTCCAATCCTGGATAGGAGAGAGAAAAGAAAGAGGAAACGGGATATTTAGTGAATCTAGGTTTATTTTTTTAGCTTTGTAAAGTCTGTAACTTTCAAATCTTGTTATCAAATAAGTTCAAAATTTGGCATCAAATAAAAATCAAAAGCATCAGCTTGCAAAACTAGCAAAAATAATAGCTGTGAAAGCAGCATGTAGGTAAAACTGGTCCCTTTTTCCTGGACAGCCCATGTAAAATCTTCCTAACCAACTACTTTACATCCTCTACTCTTCTATTTTGATCTTTATGGAGAGCAAATTATGTGGTCTTCATAATTTTATTATCGTAGAATCATTTTGGTGGGAAGAGACTTTTAAGATCGTCAAGTCCATCCATTAACGCAGCACTGCCAAGTCCACCACTGAACCAACTCCCTTAGCAACACATCTTTTAAATACCTTCAGGAATGGTAATTCCACCACTTTCCTGGGCAGCCTCTTCCAATGCTTCACAATGCTTGAGGTGAAGAAATTTTTCCTAATATCCAGCCTAAACATCCCCTGGTGCAACTTGATGCCATTTTCTCTGGTCCTGTTGATTGCTGCTTGAGAGAACAGACTGATACTCACCTCACTATAACCTCCTTTCAGATAGTTGTATAGAGAGTGATAAGGTCTCCCCTGATCCTCCTCTTCTCCAGGCTAAACAACCCGAGCTCCCTCAGCTGCTGCTCATAAGACTTGCTCTCTAGACCCTTCACCAGCTTTATTGCCCTTCTTTGGACATGGTCCAGCACCTCCATGTCTTTCATGTAGTGAGGGGCCCAAAACTGGACCAAGTATTTGAGGTGTGGCCTCACCAGTACCACATACATGGGGACAATCATTTCCCCACTCCTGCTGGTCACACCATTTTTGATACAAGCCAGGATACTGTTGGACTTTGGCCCACTGGTCACACTGCTGGCTCATATTCACCTGGCTGTTGACCAACATACCCAGGTCGTTTTTGGCGAGCAGCTTTCCAGCCACTCTTCCCCAAGCCTGTAGCGTTGCAGGGGGTTGTTGTGACCCAAGTGCAGAACCTGGCACTTGGCCTTGTTGAATCTCATACAGTTGCCTGCAGTCCATCAATCCAACCTGTCCAGAACCCTCTGCAGAGCCTCCTGACCCTCAAGCAGATCAACTTGGTGTTGTCTGCAAACTTGCTGAGGGTGCTCCCGATCCCCTCATCCAGATCATTGATAGAGATGTTAAAGAGAACAGGCCTCAACACTGAGCCCTGGGGAACACCACTTGTGATTGGCCACAACTGGATTTAACTCCACTCACCACCACTCTGGGGCCAGCCATCCAGCCATTTTTTTATCTAGCAAAAAGCACACTCATCCAAGCCATGAGCAATCAGTTTTTCCAGGAGGATGCTGCGGGAAACAGTGTCAAAGGCTTTGCTAAAGTCTGGGTAGACATCATCCATAGCCCTTCCCTCATCCACTAGGCTGGTTACCTTGCCATAGAAGGTGATCGAGGTTAGTCAAGCAGGACCTGCCTTTCATAAACCTATGCTGAGTGGGCCTGGTTGCCTCTTTGTCCTGTATGTGCCACATGATGGTGTGCTCCATAACCTTCCTTGCTACCAAGGTCAGACTGACAGGCCTGTAGTTCCCCACATCCTCCTTCCAGCTGTTCTTGTAGACAGCTGTCACATTTGCTAATCTCCAGTCAACTAGGACCTTCCTGTTTAGCCAGGACTGCTGATAAATGATGGAAAGTGTCTTGGTGAGCACTTCCCTCAGTACCTTGGGTGGATCCTATCCAGCCCCGTAGATTCATGTGTTTAAGTGGTATATTTTGCTTTGCAAAGTGCAGTAATCCATACTATTAAACTCTATGCAACAGCATATTGCAACTGTAAAGTCTGCTTGTGTTAGACTCTGCATATTCGGGCATATATATGCCCATAATTTCAGAGAACTCATAGTATGTTTTACAGTGGAGATTCTGATTTTCAGAACTGTTCAAGTGTGGACAAATGTTTGCCTCTTGGCTTAAACAGTCTTTAGAATGCAAATAATCTTTGGAAAATTATGTTTGAAAGGGAACGGTTTTATTAGCTTAATTGTTAAGAAACTGAAGCTACGCTTGATACCTTTCACCACAAATAAATGTAGGTCTTCTGCTGAATGTCTGTCTGTCTGAAGGAAAACTCAGCTAAGACAGATCACACTTTTGCCTTCAGTGTGAGGTGTGGTCTTCTTTGGGGGAAGGGCTTGGAAACTGGTGGCCACAAAATGTATTATCAAATGCAAGATTATTCTTTGCTGGAGAGAGTATGCGTATTCAAGTATTAGCCAGGTTAAAACAGGAGAGGAACAAAATGGTGTGTGGGATGAAGGCAGACATGACAGACCCTCTAGAGTCCACGCAGGGCAGAGCTGGGCCAAAGGGTACCAGTAAGGTTGGAAAATGGGGAGGATCTGTACATTCTCCCAAACTCCTTATATTACTTCCTTTGTGAAGGAACTGAATGATAAGAAGTTGCTTCTGTGATCCCAACCCTGAAATACGGTAAATTTCAAACTTTGCAGGGAGAGGTGGAAATAAGGGAAGAGCCTTGGGTTTATACAGCATTATCTGCATAGCTTATATTTCATCCTTGCTACCCTGCAGTGTTTTGTCATGTCCTTGCAGACAGATTGTCTCTTTGTAGGTTGGGGACAAGGTTGAGGATCTGTGGTTGGATATACTACAGTCATGTGCTACTGTTATTTCCACAGTGCTCATGAGTTCCTTAACCAGTGATTTAAGCCAAAATGTGATGTTGGATTGTTGTTTTGTCCCAAAATGCAGATGAGACATTGCTATTGTTCATGTTCATTAAGTTTTCTCCCTTAAAATTTGTATGAAGTTGTCAAAACTGCAGGTTCAGCTAATGTTGCACTAATGCCAGGCGAGCATGCTGTATTACTTTTCTCCACCATCGTTTCCCTATTATGGTTAATGCAGTCCATCTTACTGAAATGAAAAAGCTATTGCCAGTACACCTCTTAAATTATTCTCAAGCTGCCAGCTGTGCCATTTGACTTTGATCCTTTCTTTCATGGTAATTGTCATGCTGAAATGTGAAACTAAAATATATTCTGCACAAGTGCCACCTTTTCATACTTTTGGAGGATATTCATCTTCGTGAGATTTCTGCAGATTTTATGTGCTATTAATAGTCTTCTCTATGTGCTATTGCTGCCATCAAGTGTAATTATATAATTATGCATGTGTAACTATTCGTGTACAGTAATTTTTAAGGAATGTCATCTCCATGGAGCTCATTCTTATCCAGCATTTTCATACTGCTTAGCTTAAAAATAACACTCAGCGTCACATGAAACACATGGAAGGCCTTGCTGATTTATTTTAATGGGAGGAAAAAAAATTGAACAATTCTGGTTAAATATGCACTTTGAAGTGTGCTGCTGAACAGCATAGGTTGCCTGGTTAGATGAAATTTTAGTATTTTAGTGGCTTGCTTTCCTGTTTTGTTTTGCTCTCCCGGTTAAGATAATTGAGAAAAACTGTGGAGTCATCAATGTAAATAAATCCATCCATTAACACAATCATATTCACCTTATAGGAGTTATTACACCCTAAGAAAAAGAGCTTCTGGCCAATCTGGTTTAAAAAAGTGCTTTCCAAATATGAAAAATTATGTTATTACTGATTCAAAATAGTCAGAGAGGTAAATCCTTTTAAACTGATTACTAAGTGCTCCAGAGATCTCATTGTTAACATTTGGGTGGTTTTGACCTATGCTGTATTAAGGAGGTCCTGAAGTACCTTGCTATCCTTTTACTAATATGTAGCAAATCAGTATTTTAATGCACTTACTTACTGGACTGTAAGTAGCAAGATACTTCATCACTACAATCACTGTTTGCAATGTGCTGCTTAACAGTAACTATTTCCTATGTTAACTCTGAAGTAAAATTATTTGGCATCCAGGTATTCTAACAGTTGTTCAAGGTACTGTCAAGTCCCAGAAGAAAATGAGAGTCCCACTTCCAGGCGCATACAGTGTAAATATGAGATAAAAGGCAGCAGATGGATGTGGACAAGCATTAGGGCCACTGGAGGAGAAATTACCAAGTTTTTCTGTGAAAATTGAGTATGTTGATAATGGGAGCTAACAGAATTAGCTCAGGGAACAGAGAGAGATGCTGAAAAGATCGTTAAAATGTTGAAAATTAGCTTACTTTTCAAAAGGGAGACAAAGGAAATGTACGTAGAGAGGAATTTGTACTGTGAATAATAATACTTAGAGGAGTAAAAAGCAGAACAAGGACAGTTTGCACTAAAACTGAGCTGTACGTGATGGCATAAAAATTTGATGTATCTATCTACTGTTCTCTGCATAATGGCATAAAATGAATTTTATTTATACAAGATCTACACAATAGATCTTTTGAGTAAAAGTGATAGAAATATCTTATTTAAAGGCAAATGTCCAAATATACAACAGGTGAATGGATTTATACTTGCAGAGTTCATGGTGGTGAGACTTTTTTTTTTTGATTACATGAAAATGAAATTTTCTGGCAATTGGGGCCAAATGTGATCCCGCGCTAATACTACAAACAGGCTTTGTTATCATTGGAGAGAATTGACTGAGGATTTATTTATCCATGATGTAGCAATTATTCAGCCACCAATGTTTTCTGCAAAAGCAGGAATAAATTGAAGTAGTGTTGAGAGTTCAGTAAACAATGCTTGTGACAAATCAATAACCAGAAAAGTTAGAGATCAGGGTGCTAAAAAGGAGTTAAATCTTTCCCATTAGCTGTCTGAAGAAAATCAGAAATAACATATGAGCAACAATAAAGAAGGAGAGACCTTCAAGTAACTGAAGTGCAACTGAGAAATAAGGATACTGGAAGACTATGATGGGAAGAGGTGAGGACAAGTAAAGTGATGAAGTTGTGTGAAAACATGTGATAGAAGGAAAGAAGAATAGAAAGCAACCTGATTTGTCAGGAAAATGGGAAAATGTTATGGAAAAAATATTGCTAAATGGTATTGTTATCACGTGTTTCTAGGAATCAAATGTTAATAGCTATTCACTAGATTGTTCTCATGTAGTTTTTCTAATAGGTGAAAATAGTGGTGAAATTAGAGTGAAAATTAAATCAACACCCTGCTTGAGAAGTTTTGTAACAAGTTTGGTGCAATTTTGAAAAAGTAAATAGCATTCTAAAGTGAGACGTTCTGAGTTAGTGGTCTTTTTCTAAACAAGAGACAGTGAACATGTATAGGCAAACATTTATGGTGAAAGTGGTACACACCACCTTCTAAAATGTTTTTACTTTTTTAACAACCGTAACCCAGTGTATGATTTGGGATGATTCTGGAGGATCTGCCATGCCTGAGGGAATGGCTCTAAAGCTTCACTATGAGCAATATAGACACTATTGCTTTTTGCATTAATTTAATATGTGCCTACATTTTCAGAAGAAGAAGATATTATATTTATATTATATAGAAGATATTACATTTAAATAGCTTATTGAACGGCTTACATTATTAGCTTCTTGAAAAGCAGTGCAGAAGGGGAAAACTTTATTATAACATCTATTGTGAAGTTTTGCATGTGATATTACTGTTTAAAATATCTACAGTATGTACTTGGTGATAGTGAAAATTATAACGTGGAAATGTTTGCAATTGACAGTGATCTATTTTAAGTAAAAGAAGAATATTGTTTAGGTGCTAGTGAGAAGTGTGAATATTGTAGCTGGCTACTGCACAGAAACTTGCAGACAGGTAATACGTGGAGAGCAAATGAATTGCTACTGTGCAAGCTTGAAACTGTAGATGCAAAAGCTAAAATAATATTTACCTACACATGGTATAATGAATCTTTATTGGCAACTAGTATTCACAGACTCTTTGAAAGGTGGTACTGGCCAGACACAAGTTATTTGGCAGAGATCTTGCCTAGTATATATTTGCAGAGGCTGTCCACATAAGGATGCTGGCAGGTTTACTATGATTTCTATTCCAGGTGACAAATTTGTATCCAAGCATATGAGTGATCAAATATTTTCCACTGGAATCTGGGCTCTGTAAAATTTCTGAAGCTGAACAGAAATATTGCAGGATTTGCTTAAACTATAAGAGCCTCTGCATACCAGCGTGACAGCAAAATATTTCCACTTAGACACCATCAGGGTGAACCGTGCTGAATTGAACGTGAATAGTGATGGTATTTTGGTGCCACTTGTCAATGACAGCTTCTCTTAACCTAGAAGCTGTGATCATCATAACCTTCAGTTAATTTCTGCTTCAAAATTAAGCAACAGCAATGGAAAGTAGTGCTGCAACTATTTCGTCTACCAAAGCAAAGACTCAGTCTGAACCAGATGAAAGCTATGCCATAGTCACGTTAGCTTATTTTTCCCGATGCGAAGCCAATTAAGAAATAGAACAGTTTCCATTAGTTTATTCGTCTTTCCTGGAGCAATTACAATTGCTAAACTTTCCTAAACTATACAAATATGGAGTCTCCCCTTGTGACAGGTTGTTTAAATTTATATGTAAAGCTAGCATTTCCATCTCCAATAAAAACCAAACAGACATTTAATTATGGTGCATGACATTTCTGACTAAAATAGAGCCAACGGAGCCTGTCAGACAGCCCTCATTGTTCATGAATTTTGAACAAATTGGGGATCTGTGATTTTATAGCCAGGTTTTTCTCAACTATTGTTTAAAATAGCACACATGGAAAACACGCCATGGGTGTGTTGTAATTCAGCTTTAATGATGTAACACTTGGTTTCAGTCAGTTGTTGGAGGATTGCAGTAACACTGGTTTAGTGCTTCAGACATTGCATGTTCCTTAGCAATTATAGTCCAGCTTTCAATAATGGTTGTTGGCGGGATATCCACAAGTGAAGTCATAGCAATTTTGAAAAGGAGCTAATAAAAATACACCTGCCTTGTCGTGGAAAATGAGCCTTTAATATTTTTGCTTTGAAGTTGAGTGAAGCCCACAGCATTAACTAACAGATACCAGTATTATGATGCAGTAATCCACTCCCCCAAGGGAATTCAAGGGATTGAAGTATGAGAGGCTACTATTTTCTAGTCAAATATTTTTCAGTCACCGTAACATCATGAAGGAAGACTGGGAATAACAAGGTGATAATAAAAACTGGAAGGGGTGTTAGCTGTAAAGTGAGGAATATCAAAGCCCTCACAAACTGTAATTCAGGGATGCTGAATTACACAACTTCAGTGGTGTGTAATAAGTCAGTTGTTAGTTTTAATACAATTCCCTATTTAAATTCATCCAACTCCGCTATTTGTTAGGACAATATATGTGATATTGAAAAAGCATTTAAGAATAAGAAATTTTTTTTCACACTGCTTCTCAGCTTTCTATTCTGGGTCAGTTTAGCTTTTGACATTTAGTACAGCCACTGAATATTTGCAGTTATTAATAAATCTCAATTGATTTCCTTCACCCAAAGAGATAGGGTGGATTCCTTTTGTCCTTTTGTTAAATTCTCTTTTGTGTTCTCTCCTGATAGACTTCATATATTTTGAATTCTTTTTCATTTTAGGAAGCATGTGTGATTATGTCCTTGTGGCATATGCAGTCAAGTTACATGTCTCTCTAGGGCGGTCCATAATGCAGTAATTATATGCAGTTATAAACACCTGTTTGAAAGAAGTGATACAAAATATGTATTCAGTAAAAATGATGGGGCAAAAGTTTCAACCTCTTCTGAAATGAGAATAGGAATCTGTAGGATCCATTCCTTCCTATTGCTAAATTAGTGGATGCTTAGACAAATGACAGAATCTTCCTTTGTGTTGGTTTAACCGAGTGGAAAATGCATCCAAGAATGGCCGTATTATAGTGCATTTATTAGGTATGGTTATACTGTGTTTGTAAAGAGCCTCTAGAATTACACCATGAAAGGCCTTAAAGCAATTGGAAGTTACACTGCTGAAGGAAACAGTTTGCTGTGTTCGCATTTTTATTCTTCACAAAACTTTGTTGTCTCTTGTAGCACACTTCTTCCATCACTGTAGTGAGGACGCCCGAAGAAACTCTAAGCCAGAAATGTGTATTCAGAGCTCATCTTAGGCGTGCAGTTTTTCAGTGTGGTATATTATGCAGCCTTTTTGTAATTACTGCTGTTGCAATTAAGATCCAAACTGAAAAAAAAAAGTGTTTGTGTTTATGCACAAATGGGTCTCTTATTAAGTTGGAGAGGAACAGAAAATAAAATGATTGGTATATTTTTAGCACAGCAAGATTAATCTGGAAATCAGCAGAGCTACTGCCATATTAATCACTAGATATAATTAGAAAAAAAAAGCCTAAAACATTTTGACCAAAAATTTGTCTGCAACCCAAAGCAGCTCAGGAACCCACAGGATACCTATCCTTCAAGTAGACCTTCAGTTTCAGCCGTGTTAGAGGCTCCTCTTCTTAAAACACTCAGATTTTGAACTGTATACCTTCAAGACTGGATGCTACTTTTCTCATCCTCACACCCACCAACATAGTAGGGTCCTCTAAGAGGAGAGGTGAAAGATAAAGGGCACTTAAACCCATGCTGGCCTGATCAAACACTCTTCCCTGCTAACACAGGAAGAAACATTCATCAAAGGGATATCACTTGAGTATGATCCTACAAAGACATGCACACATGCTTAACTTCACGTTCATGGGACTATTTACGTGCATGAAGTTAAGCATGTGTTTTAAATCTTTGCTGGATTGTAGTCTATTTTCTTTTCCACTAACCTGAGGTTTTAGGCAAGGCAGTTACCTTACTGGTCTGAAATGCTGAAAATTCTCTCAGTCTATGGAGAAGATTTTATATGTCTGAATTCACTTCTTGATCTTCCCTATTTGCCATGGGATTTTCATTTTATTACATCTGTGTTTTCTATTTTTATTTATGGTTAGTAGCACAATTTTACAAAATTCAAATAACTTGTATAGACTTGCTACTTTTTCAGAGCAAGTGTTTATATAATTACTTCTCAAAAATCTCAATTCTTTTATATAAAAAAATCTATTAATAATGATACAGACTTCTTTCATACTAGTTTTTACTCTAAAATAAGTCTTTAACTTTCTCTCAACATTGCTATAAGATAACAAATGAAATTTTCTGTATTGCTGATTTCTGTTGTGTTGTTTTGGGAGAGAACAGATTTGTTGTGAGAGAGCTGATTTGTTGTGCTGGGTAAAACAGCTATGTCAGTAAGCTGATCCGTCACACTTCTTACATAACTTCATAGTACTGTCACTACATATTTTACTGCTGTTCTTTTTCTTTGTAGAATTAAAGTGTGTAATTTGCATCATTACTCTGAAAGTAAGTTGCTATTGAGTCTTGACACCTGCCAGCACTGGTATTCATTTCAAGCTGTAAAGCACTACTTTGAAATAAATATTGGGAAACTCATTAAATGTTGTCAGCTGTATCATCCATGTTAGCAGACAATAATATAGGTAAGTATTTCTGGATTCTATTTTCTACTTAAAAAAATGAACAAAACTCTTTGTGAACACTATACTTTAGAAGTATTTTCTAAAGCAAAGTCTCCTGATTTTTATTAATTTTATAAACACACTATTTCTCCCATATGTTCCTGTATGAGAACCATGTAGAGTTTCTGGTTTTGTACTTAGAAAGTTCAACATCCAGTTAAAGGATTAAGTGGTCCGAGTCTGACAAGAACTCTGAAAGTGAAATTCCCCTAGCCTCTGTTATTTCCAAATTCAGACATTAACTAAATTTAACTGCACCTAGAGGCTGCATAGTCCTTAAAGTCAGCAGCACCTAGATTCGCACTCTGGCTGGTCCTCGATGACTCCCAGTCATTTCAGAGGAGTGGAGTGTAAATATCCATGGAAATATTATTTTGTTATTTTAGAAGTTGCATTAATGCTTCTGATAATTTTTGCTTTACTCATTTCTAACAGGAATCTTCCCTGCCTTGTGAAGCATTTTTATCTGCTTCATCTTTGGGCAGACTGTGTCTAAGTGGCTTTAGTGAATCTGGACTGACGTGTCATAATAAAAATTACCCCTAGAATTGTAATGTATTAGAACAAATGTGTTTGTAATCTCACATATTGAGCCGATGATTTCAGCTAGAAATAGTGTATAAATTAGTATTAATTTCCTGCAGTGTTGATGGCCTTATTTTTTAGAAGTTTGAAGGGAGAATGTGAGAGGAAGAAAAACATTCGTCATTAGCTTGGTATGCCCTTCATACTTGTGGTCCCACAAACCAGAGTCCACCAGTCCAATTCAAAAGAAGATTCTGAATTTTTTTTCGCCCAAAGGGAGTAAACTGCAGCAGAACAATGCCTGCCAGATAACTTGTGATCATCCCACCCTTTTCTTGAACTTCCACCAACTCCAATCCTAGTGTGTTCCAACTTCTTCTCTTAATCTTCAGATCTTCTATGCAAATTCTCAGCCTCCTACTCCATTCTCCTGGCTACATGGAGTTAGTCTCGTGTCACCTCCCGTTTCATCAGGGAGGTCGATCTTGAGCCTGTGCCTGATTGTTTCGGAGTTCATTCTATCTGGTTATTCCTGTCTTTCATTTAACTGATTTCTTAAGTTACTCTTTACTAATGTGTCCCTTAAATCCTTTCTCAAGATCCGCTTCTTTCAGGCTCCTGAAAGACAAGAACCAGTGTGTTAGAGGGGTAGCCAAAAAGAAGTATCTAGATGGCTGCTGGCCCAAGGCATGTGCTACAAGCATACCTCAATTGCCTCTCTTACCTCTAAGCTCTTATTTGTTGTTATAGGTTATAAGCTCATAGGAAAAAAAAAAAGACAGTTTAAGGTTTAATTTGTAGTCCTTCACCTTTTGAATCCCCGACCTTCATTTCAGCTGCATAAGTTGACTATAGGAAAATAGTGAACTGACAAAGCTATCCAAAATGAATTGCTGAATTATATGTTAATAGGCACTGTTATGGCTCAGTAGATGATTTTCAGCCAAAGGGGGATCTGTGACCTCTGTGAGGACTCTGTCCTGAGCCATGCAGCAGATGCTTTGCTCTGGCTGAGAGGGAGAAGCCCTGAAAGCAGGTACACAGTACACTTTGTCCTGGAAATCGTCAGGGAATCATCCAAATAGTATTGGAGAGCACTATTATAATGAACCCCTTGAATCTCTGTATGAGTCTAGAAATAGAACCTTGCAGCCAGGAGAGGAGCTTATGGGTGAATTTATTTTGGGAGGACAGAAAAAAGTCATAGATAAAAGCCTGGGGGTGCAGACCTTTGGTAATGAGAATTGTGGCCTCAAGCCTTTGCTTGTGTTACATTAGTGTTCATAAACTGAAAAATTTTACATTGTTGCTGAGACAAATTCAAGCTTCCTGCCATGATGCAGCCATCTGATGGAAGCTCTGAGCAAAGATTTGGACCATGATAATATAAATTAGACCAGATTTTCTGAAGAGGAAATAATGCATCTGTATACAGGTGGTGAGTCTCCTCTGGAGTGAAATATCACGGCAAGGTATAGAGACACTTTGTGAGTTCCTTTGAAGTATGATTTATGTAGCTACTAGGCATATTAGGGAAGGGAAATTGAATATTGAAAATGTAGTAGTTAATAGCCAATGACTAAGCGTTAAACAGATGGCCAAATAAGAATTTTGTTACTTTTCGAAATTAACTGTGCTTGCAATTTTACATGTACAGATAACTTCAAGCACAGAGTGATAGCCACTGAACTTCAGCCTTTTAAAGCACTGCATTTGCTTGCATCTGCCTAATAAAGCCCCTGCCATTTCTGTGTGCAAATCAGTTTTATCTAGGCATAAGTCCATGGAAAAAACCACTCCATATTGCTGCCTTTTCAATCATAAATCAGATAGGCTTTTAATGTTTTCTGCTTTAATATTTTACATGTAGAGTGGTATGAATCTCAGTGTTGTAGCTCTTCTGTGCGTTCTGTAGATTACACCTGGCTGCCTGACAGAATGCTGTCAAACTAAATGACCAGAGTTAATTACCATTCAGTAGAGTAAAAATTAAATAGGGATGCAGAACTTATAGGAGCTCCACAGAGTAATATACTCCTATATAGCTGTCTATGTTGTGGTTCATAAGGTGTATAAATAAACCTTTTCAATACACTCTAGCAGTATGGAAATAAGTTGTCATTTTAAATTAAAATCTCATTAGTGAGCTAGTATACACCTCGATATCTGAAATACCCTTATTTTCATGCTGATGCCGTGTTATTGACTTAACTGTCAGTGCTCTAGTCACCTGGACTGGATAACAATCAAAAAGATGTGAAACGATTTTACTCAGTTTGGATTTGAACTTTCTTATACCTTTTCCCAGTGCTGCATACCCAAGGGAGAAGAATTCCTTTATTAAGTCTGAAGCCTAAAATTCCACTGCCTCAGCTCTTAAGAGGATTTTAGAAAATGAAGAACCCTGCCTACAAGAGAGGCTGAAGAAGGGGAAAATAGCCAGTTTACAGGCCTTGGGGGATTAATAAGTCTTCCCATATTCCTTGGAATCCCATTGAACTAAAGTTACAGTGAAGCCATGGAGACAAAGGTCTTATGCCTTTTGCTTTCCTGATCAAAGTGGAAAATATATTTTTGGAGAGCAAATGGTATTTTTCCTACTTATTTTATCTCTAAATCTCTATGCCACCATTTGTTTTATAGATTGGAAATTCAGAACTTCAAGTTAGGAAATTAATTTACCAAATAAAAACTGAATTATAGTGGTTTTGACACTGTTATTGTTAGGGCATCCTTTGTATTGAACGTACAAATTTCCGTGTTAATGTGGGAGAATTTGGAAAATATTTCTGTAATCTAAAAGTACACTGTTTATGACTGTGCTGGAAAGATCAAAACATATCATCAAATGAAAACATAGAATAGAGGAATTAAAGAATTTATGTCTACTTAGACCATTCATCTGAGATCTCACATGATAATACTCCTGCAATGTGATTATTTAAAAAGAAATAATCTACGTTTTCAGTGAAATGAAAGGCTTGGATGAACTTTAATAAACATAGCTGGGAAGGACAGAAAAGAAGGGGAGGTCAGTGGAGATAGGATATTCAAGGCAAAAAAATACTTTGGGATGAGTGGAGCCATTTTCAGAAATAATTTTCAGGCTAGCCACAATTAGGAGACAAGTACAAAAGGGTGGGGAGCTTGTAGAACAGGCCGGGAAAGGAAACAACAACAACAAAAAGTATGAAAAAAATTGCAAGAGAAAGACAGTGTTTATAGCCTAACAGGAAATGAACAATAAAATCGTAGTGCTTGTGAGATGAGTTGAAAGGAGAAAGGGGAGAGCACAGAAGGGTAAGCTAAGCTAACGCCTTCGCTTTCCACAAGCAGCAGAATGCAAAGGGTAGTGACAAAAAAAAGTATATTCCTGGATATAAAAGGGTGAGGACAAAATTGTGATGTGTGTAGCTATGTGCCCATCTGACCTTGGCAATTTAGCAGTAAGAATGGGTAAGTTCTGGTCCTATGCTTCTGGAAATTGGGCCTTCTTTGAAACTGCCAGACTGTATTAGAATAGTTTAAATCGTGCATTTGGACTGGGTTGTGGACTTGTAACAGGTCATGTGAACTGAGAACAGAATGCAAATGTGAAAATGCTACTTGCATATGATGGTACCTCATGGTCTCTTTCTGTGACTTGCATGTAGCCATTGTGCCACTGTTGTGGTTTGCTAGCGTTCCTAGCTGTTTGCACTTCACTTGCACAGATAGTACTGATTAAACAAGCTAGAAAGAGGGCAGAAAGCACCCGTGCAAAGACTTTTTTTTTTTTTTGTAAGAAAAGCGGGGAATGGAGCAGAGAATGTAACACTCCTTATATAGGAAAGCAATATGGGTCGATTTTCACTGGTGCACTTGGCCATTCTGGCAGGTCTTTTTGTGTACGTTGCATACTAACACTGCTTTGACAATACTGCAAGGCTTGATCTTTTATTCTAGTAACACGTTACTTTCAAAGAAGTCCTGTACTTATTTTTTTTCCTAGAAATTCCTGAGTAATCTTATACAAAGATGGGAAATTTCAAATGTAAAGATGCCAAGATGTAATGGCAGATGTAGTTTCAGCTCATAGTCAACAATCCATGACAGAGATGTCTATGGTTTGGTGTAGTGGCATCTAATTTAAGATGTCAAAGTCTTTTATTATATTGGAGCTCGGCCCCAAGTGACATGTAAGTCTGTCTGTCATCTCCCATCACCATGTGCTATTTGCAAAAGGATGTGGGAATCAACAGTTGAGTAAAAATTAAACAAAGCTCAAATCTAATGTGAAAAAAATGCCTCCTAGCTAACAGAGGGTCCTTCCACAGCAAATCAAAACCCTTCTTTTCCACTCTCAAAACGTACGTGTCCTGTAGCCGTTATTATAAACTTGAGTTTTTCCTTTTTAAATTTAGTGCGTACAACTTTAATAACAGCTCTTTTATAGAAAGCTCTTTCTGTCAAAAACCATTTTCTTGTTAAAGTTGTGAAGTTACTTGAATGTCACAACATAATGTACATGTGCAACAACACGTATCTCAACATTGTCACAAAACTTTGAGACATTCTTGTATCCGAGAGTAAGAGCATGTTACAGTAAAGAAGTAGGAGCAAAATCTTGTCACATTTGCTTCATTTTCAGGGAAAATGCTGTGTCCTTTCATAAAATTTAACCTTAGAGATTTCAAACAAAGATTTAACAATACTCTTAGCACTGTATTCTAGCAATTCGATTGTACTTATTCAATGGGATTATAAAACATACCATGAGAATACATGTGCTAAGTGTCTTCTTTCTACTCCTACTTATAGTAAAAAGCATCCATCAAGTCACTGACATCTTCTTCCCCTTCAGTTGAAGTGTGGAGAACCATTTGTTAAAGTGCCAAGAAATGTTTTTAAAAATCAAAGATAAAGACAAGAAGGTCATTCATGGCTATTTACTCCCTACTGAAATGAATACCAAAGAATGTTATCTGTCATGAAACCCCGTTTTTCTTCACTTTTAAAAGGAAACAAATGGAGAAAATAAGAGAACACAGACATAAGCTTAGAAATGGAACGAACATCTATGTGTTTATATGCATATAAATAAAATAAAATATATTTGTTGAATACATATAGAAATACACATGAAGAAACATACTATGTATCAAAGAATATAGTAAACAATATGTATCATAGGAAACATGTTAAAAAATGCTTTAGTGCTTCTCTTCATAATGATAAGCCTGATCACTCCTCCTTTTCTTGCCTCTAGACTTTTTTCTGAAGTCTTTTGAGTTTGGTTTTGCCTATCAAAAGTACAAAAATACTCACAGATTTCTAGCACTTACATGTGTATTGATGTTTCTTTGTAGATTGATTGACATTACAGGTTTGGTTTGCCAATATTATGACTGAGAAAGCAAAATACCTAAAAAATATTCATTAAAATTTAAACATTTTTCAGTATCTTGCAGAACAAACATTTTGATGTCTTTTGTTAAAAAATGCAACAAAATATTTTGTTTGATATGAGCTTGGAATCAACAGTTCTGTCCTAAATTCTTTTATCTCTAGGTGAACTAATAGTGAGTAATTTATGTAGTGATTTACCTCTGTTATTTTGACTCAGGACTCCTGTTCTTGGCAGGTCCCAGCTGCCCCGTGCACGGGTCTGTGATGTCCAGAGGTAGAGCAGCGACTCTTTCACGGGCACCCCGTTGCCGTGGGGAAAGAGCTTGCGTGCCATTGTGGAGTTGAGAGCTGTGCTGGTGGTGGCATGTGCCTCCGGTGGGGTCTCCCAAGCCAGACAGGTCTCAACTGAAGGGTCAGACAAAGTGTGTCCATGGGCAGGATGGGCTCACTAGCCTTCGGGCAGCCATCCTAGGAGAAGGACAACTCTGACTGCAAACCCGGGCAGATGGAGCTCGTTTAGCCTTGTAAGGCATCCATCATCTAAGAGAAGGACACTCTAACCAAACCTATGACCCGAGGACTTTGCTGTCACTGTCCAAGCTCGCTAGGCCCTGGCAGATGAACCTCAGGTGTAAAGGGTGCAGCCAGTTCCGCGCACGCTGCGCCTCACCGAGAAAATCCACTGCACCGGATCCGAGAAAATCCACTGCACAGGCTTGAAGGGTGCACTCATCGCTTACAGTGAGCGTGGGAAAAGCCCTTCAAAGATCTTCGTTCACGAAGCCAAGCCATGATGTCATGATGTATCTGCTCCTGTCTAATCCTTAATCTGCTAGGCATCAATCCTTTCTTGCTGAATACCCACCGAGTACTGGTTCATTTGTCCAACAGCATTGTTTTTATTATGGATATATTTATCTTGTCTTGAGCTGTTCAAGAGGGAATATTCTTAAGTATTTTATTATGGGTGACACTGTTGTGGGTGTTTACTACAGGCCACCTGATCAGGAAGTCACTGAGGCTGCCTATAGATAGCTGGAAGTAGCCTCACTATCACAGACCCTTGTTCTCATGGGGGACTTCAGCCACTCTGATATTGCTGGAATGACAACACAACTTGGCACATACATTCCAAGAGGTTCCTGCAAAGTCTGTATTCCTCTTGGGAAGAGTTGTCAGATTATATAGGAATGTAACAGGGAAGGCTAAGGCCCTCCAGGAATTAAATCTGGCAAGGTATGTCAAGGACAACCAGAAGGGTTTCTTTAAGTACATCAGTAGCAAAAACCATGAGTGCTGAGAATGCTGGCAGATGTTGTTGCTAAGCCCCTGTCCATCATCTTTGAAAGGTCGTGAATAACAAGAGGGGTGCATGAGGACTGCAGGAAAGCCAGTGTCACTCCAGTCTTCAAAAAGCAAGACCCAGGAAACTACAGGCCCATCAGCCTCACCTCCATCCCTTGAAAGTTAATGGAACAGCTCATTCTGGATGTCAGCTCTAAGCATGTGGAAGAAAAGAAGGTTACTGGGAAAGGTGCAGGAAAGCCAGTGTCACTCCAGTCTTCAAAAAGTGCAAGAAGGAGGACCCAGGAAACTAGAGGCCAGTCACCTCCATCCCTGGAAAGGTGATGGAACAGCTCATTCTTGATGTTTTCTCTAAGCATATGGAGGAAAAGAAGGTTATTAGGAATGGTCAGTGTGGATTCACGGGGGGAAATCATGCTTAACCAATCTGATGGCCTTCTATGATGGTACGACTGGCTGGGTAGATGAGGGGAGAGCAGTGGCTGTTGTATACCTCAACTTCAGTGAGGCTTTTGACACTGTCTCCTATAACACCCTCACAGGGAAGTTGAGGAAGTGTGGGTTAGACGAGTGGACAGTGATGTGAATTGAGAACTGGCTGAACAACAGAGCTCAGAGGGTTGTGATCAGTGATGCAGAGTCTAGCGGGAGGCCTGTAGCTAATGGTGTTCCCCAGAGGTCAGTACTGGGCCCAGTCTTGTTCAACTTATTCACCAATGACCTGGACGAAGGGACAGAGCGTACCCTCAGCAAGTTTGTTGATGATACAAAACTGGGAGGAGTGGCTGATAGGGCAGAAGGCTGTGCTGCCATTCACTGAGACCTGGGCAGGCTTGTTGTATACCTCAACTTCAGTGAGGCTTTTGACACTGTCTCCTATAACACCCTCACAGGGAAGTTGAGGAAGTGTGGGTTAGACGAGTGGACAGTGATGTGAATTGAGAACTGGCTGAACAACAGAGCTCAGAGGGTTGTGATCAGTGATGCAGAGTCTAGCGGGAGGCCTGTAGCTAATGGTGTTCCCCAGAGGTCAGTACTGGGCCCAGTCTTGTTCAACTTATTCACCAATGACCTGGACGAAGGGACAGAGCGTACCCTCAGCAAGTTTGTTGATGATACAAAACTGGGAGGAGTGGCTGATAGGTCAGAAGGCTGTGCTGCCATTCACTGAGACCTGGACAGGCTGGAGAGCTGGGTAGAGAGGAACTTTATGATGTTCAGCAAAGGCAAATGTCAGGTCCTGTACGCAGGGAGGAATAACCTCATGTTCCAGTACAAGTTAGGAGTTGACCTGCTGAAAAACAGCTCTGGAGAGAAGGATCTGGGAGTCCTGGTGGTCAAGTTAACCATGAGGCAGCAATGCGCCTTTGTGGCCAAGAAGGCCAAGAATATCCTGGGGTGCATTAAGAGAGTGTGCCAGCAGGTCAAGAAATGTTCTCCTCCCCCTCTACTGGCAATGAAAACATATATAAACTGAATTTAGGAGTTCTGAAATTGTCCAGAGGACGCTCCACAACCTCTCCTGGCAGCCTGGTCCAGGGCTCTGTCACCCTCAAAGTAAAGAAGTTTTTCCTCATGTTCAGGTGGAACTTCCTGTGTTCCAGTTTGTGCCCATTGCCTCTTGTCCTTTTGCTGGTCACCACTCAAAAGAGTCTGGCCCCATCCTTTTGACACCCGCCATTTAGATATTTATTAGCATTGATAATATCCCCTCTGTCTTCTCTTCTCCAGGCTAAACAGACCCAGGTATCTCAGCCTTTCCTCACAAGAGAGATGCTCCAGTCCCCTAATCATCTTCGCAGCACTCTATTGGACTCTCTTCAGTAGTTCCTTATCTCTCTTGAACTGAGGAGGCCCAGAACTGGACTCCAGAGGAATCTTGAATTTTCAGTTTCAAAAGTCACTTTACAAATCTCTCAAGTTATATGGAATCCACAGCTGAGGAACATGTGTTAGCTCACGTGGCAGGGAGAAATACCTGGTTATGCGGTTTATACGTGTTTGCATTGCCAGGTTCTGTGATGGACCTCTGTTTCATTACTGCAGTGTTGTCGCAGGTTGAAAAGGGGGGCTGTTTC
>NW_010401814.1:0-1964 GCF_000710305.1 Buceros rhinoceros silvestris
ATGAACAATAAATCCACACAACTATACGCTATGATATATATATAAAAACTTATATATATATGCGCAACCGAGAACGGGAAAAAAAACTGAGAAAAGAGGACTCAGATAACCAGGTGCAGAGGGGGAGAGGAGAAAAAGTTTTTAACAGTCTTGTTCAAGGTCAGATCTCTTGGCAGGCACCCAGCAGGGTCAGATGTCTTGGCAGGCACACAGCAGCAAGGGGGGAGTGAAAGCCTGCAGCAGCTTCCAGGCAGAGAAAGTGAAGTTCTTCTCGCGGCAAGACGGGGAAGGGGGGGGAGAAACCCCTGCGCAGCAAATTTAACAGCAGAAGAGCTCCTGGCACGAAACCTCTGGGAGTTTGGATATCTCACCCGATTTTAGACGAAACTCACGGCAGTGTCAGTTCAAAGTCCTTGATCTTCAGTGATCTGGGGGTGTGGGCCCCTCAGGTTTCGGGCCAGTCGTCCGTCAGGTCGGTCTGGCCATCAGCCAGCAGATTTGGTGGCAGGCTCCCTCCGTGCAGCCGTCCGGAAGTCCGAGAGCGAGAGACACCCCCCTGCCTGCTGCTTTTAAAGGCTCCCGCCGTAACGTTGCATTCACCTGACTCCCTTAACCAATTAAATGTGGAGTTATCGTACTGCATGGAATAATTCTATTTGTCCATTGCCCAAAACAAGGAAACTTCGGCTCAAACCAGAACATTCCTCTTTCCTTTAGGCTACTTCTTTTTTCTCCAGTTAATTTCCTCTTACTGGAATTCCTTTATATTTCCTAGTTCTTCTGCCCTTTACTGTTTGTGTAGTATCTGGTGTCTTTATCTTGCCTTGCACGGTGCTTGAAGTCCTGCAAAATAGCTGAGGCATGAATGGCTGAATTCTGATTGTGCTCACAGCTCTTACAAAAGAGAGTGGCTGGAACTGAAAATTAATTGAACGGGAGGAGAAGCCACAGACAAGTGAGCTTCATCTGTGTGGCAGACCTAACTGCAGCCCCTGTGTAAGTTGGTATCAACCCGTTTGGAATCTAGGCAGCCTCAGACACTAGCCAGTCAGGTTGAACTGCTGCATTCGAATACATCTGTGACCTCTTTTGAGGAGTATATGCAGTCCTTCCTCAAGGAAAGTAAGTTGTTAATGAGCGAGCAGAACCCGTTTCCTGTGGGCTTGTCGTTCTTCCGGTGGCACGCTGCAGAAGTAAAGAGCGAAACTAAAGATGATCCTTTTGTTTAATTAGCAGCTATAATCCTACAGTATTTATCAATTTCTAATACATGTAATAAGCAGCTTAATTCAAGGAGTAAGCTAAAAATTTCATCTTAAGTCATCTAAAGAGTAAAATTTGCAGTGGGGAAACTACTGAATTACCTGTCTGTGGTGGTGTATGTCCTCTGTCCTTCCCCCTCTTCTCTCGTTGCAGATACACAGTGCCAGACTCTCACATGCCTGCTGTTTCTGGAGTGGCTGTGCACGGGTAACGGGAGAGGAGACAGAGGTTCAGCAAGGCAGTATAATGAGTTAACAGTTTCCTGCATTGCTCATTTTTGAGCGTATGCCTTTCTCACGGCCAGCGTGGAAATAGCAGAGCATCCCATCCTATACTAACCATATGTGTTCCATGGGTGAGGGAGCTAGCTTGTGAGGAGAGGGAGGTGCAGAGATACACTTGCCAGAGCTAAAAACTTGTTCTGCACATACTGGTTTACCTTCCCTGAGGAACAAGATGTCTGCAAAACTGAGTGATCTGAAATCATAGTGCCAAGTAATTGCAGCTCTTGGTGGTGTAGGCAGTACAAAAACTGCTCAGTCTTTGGGCCTGCCAAGGGAGAAATCTGACTGAAACGGGAGAGCTGGTAGTCCCGAGATTACGGAGTAGTCTGTTCCAGAGATGTTGTCCCGATGTTAAGAGTCTTGGCTGCAGTGAAGAATGTGCTTTTTTTTTTAAAATTTTTTTTTTTTTTTATTTTA
>NW_010401814.1:2029-6966 GCF_000710305.1 Buceros rhinoceros silvestris
TCTTGGCTGCAGTAAAAAATTTGCTTTTTTTTTTAAAATTTTTTTTTTTTTTATGAGGAGGAGGAGAAATGCACTTGTTTATCCTGGAGGGAGATGTCACAGCAAGTACAGACTTCTGAGGTGCTTTTATGTGGGGCCGCAGGGTTTTTCAGGCACTCTACTCTGCCTTTGCAGTGTCAAACATCCCTTCGAATAATCACCTGATCCTGGAAGCTTTAAAATTAATGAAGCTGGAGAGGGTTTCTTTGTGTCTTTGAACTCATGCCTTCGATAGCACTAAAGAATTTCTTACACATTTGCGGGGCTGAGCCAGATGTTGGTTTTCTGTTTCAAACAAAAATGTTGAAATTCACTTCCACTATTTCTGCTTGTACCAGCCTAACGTCTTGAAAGGGGAAAGCTGTTGCAAGCTCTGTCTTTAGTGTGCTGCAGATATTCCTCATGCTTTGGGTCGCTTTGAGGTGTAAAATGAGTCTGTGTCTGTGTGCATGTGTGTGATTGCAGGTGCCTGGGTTTCGCAGTGTTGCGTATGGGGAGAAGCTAATACTCCTCAAGACCTTGTTAAATTGGGGGCAATAGTGTATAAACTCTCCTCTCCTTTGGGATAATTTTTCCCCCTCCTTACCATCTTGAGATGGAAATAGAGCATGTGGGGATAGAGCGAGACCTTGTGAAAAGGAGTCTTTGAGCTGAGGAGCAGCTGCCATGTTCGTACTGGTGTTGCCCTGCAGAGACTTTACCACAGCTGCCCAGTACTTGTGCCCATTCGTGTATGTGTAAGTGGACATCAAGTATTTGATTGCATGAAAGGTGTATGTACTTTGGTATCCTTGATCCTGTTATGTGGAAAAATTAGTTTTCTTTAGTTCCTAAGCTCTCTGGCATGTTTCTTTACCCTCCTGTTGTAAGAAGTGACATATTTGATTGGATCAGCTTGGCCTGTAAAATGAAAGCTACTGAAATGTGTCCTCCTTGAAAAATGGGAGATAAGAGAATTCTTCTGCTAGGCACCAAAATAACCTAGGGCTGTCTGTGCTTACAAGACAAGCTTTGCTTTAGCCTTCAAGGTCCTAGGCAATAAAAAAGATCCCCAAGCCTTTCTTGCATCTGTATCTGTGTTGTTCAGTATGTGGTGCTGTCCAAGGATCGGATGCCTGCTGGGCTACGAGATCTGTTAGTGTTTCTGCAGAGAGGAGCTGCTGCTGCTGCCAGTTTGAGGGCAAAGATGCTTAGCTGTTCGGGGGAGGACTTAAAACTGACTTTGTCGCGTATGGAGCCTCCTTGTCTCCAAGTACAAAAAGACCCCAAAGCAGTGCTGTACTCCTGGCATCCTGGAGCAGGCTTTGTTGGCTTACACGCTGTGTTTACCCTTGCAACTCATGTCTGCAGTAGCCTGTGTCCTCACTGAGAGTTCTGCTACTTGAATGAGGCTCCAGGTACCCTGTGCTCTCGCTCAACTTGTTTAAAATGGGGACTCACTCCCTCTAACCCAATAACCAGGCTTGGCGTAGGAGGGATTGGAGGCAGCGAGCCTGCTGCAGATGGGCACCCCTTTGCCATTGTGTACAACCACCCAGTTGCTGAGGAGAGGGGAGAGTAGGAATAACCCGTGTATTTTGTGTGGAAAATACAGCAACTTTATGTTGTTTGGTCAATGAAATAGAATGCAAAAACGTAACAGGTTTATTTTAAATTCAAGCTCAAACATAGTATCTCTAGGGTGATGCTAACACTTACGGACATCTGAATCATTTATGAAAATGTAGATTGATTTGTATTTGTAGTGAGGTTCACTAGAAGTCCACCTTTGCCTCGTGCCTGTACGGGTTTTCCACAAGTACAGCACTAATTACTTTTCTACAGGATAATAAGGTCACTCAGCTTGCTACTTCACATCATCCCTTCTGGTTTTTAGGTGCAGTATCAAGGAGGTGAGTTGGAGTAAGAAGTGATTTTTGAGAACTTTATTCTCCATTTTGCTGTAGTTATAGAAACACCTTTACGCTCGAGATATGATTACAGTGTGAATATTGCAGAAAAAGTGTTTACAATTCAAATACTCTAATACAAAAAGGTAAAAATGGTTTTGTTTATTGTGTTTAAGAGTCAGTGTAAAAAGTAATTTCGCAGTATCACTTAAATTCGTAAGACAATGAAGTGCACGAGAAAACTTTACGTTGTATCATCCTAACACTTCTCTCTTCCGGCATGTACTTTGCAACTTGACTGAAGATACACAGAAACTCGGTTTAAATGTCCTGAAGTTCCTCGTGTCCAATATTGCTGCTTAAAACCAGGGTGCACTTTCTTCATCCTGCCCCGTAACTAGGTGGATTCTAATTGGAGTAGCCGTTGTAAGACTTTTCTTATGGTCCATGACTTGGAAACCAGCAGTCACTGCTGGCACAGAATGACCTTTGGCCAGACAGCCAGTTGTTTTCTTCAAAAGTTGTGTCTGGGCAGTATTACTGAAACATAGGTGAGGGTTTTATTTGATTTCTTCCACTGCTGCTCCCTTATAACAGGATTGTCTACTTCTTTGAGCCTGTGGTCTTGCAGAAGCCTGCAAGTGTTGTCCTGCATTCGTTGGAAGAACAGATTTGACTGAGAGAATGAGCCATCTCCTAAAGCTGTACCGGTTTTGGGCATGTTGGAAAGGTTGGTTCATGCAGGTGACTGAAAGGACAACGAGGGGGTGTTACTGGGTCTCAACTTCGTATTTCAGGACATGTGAGTAAAAGCTGTGGTTAGCGTTCTCATGCACCATCACAAACACCTCTCTGCATCCTGAGGTGTTGCAGGTTCCCTCCCAGTAGCCTCTGCTCTGGGTGAGAGGGTAAGTGTTCTCGGCTTGAACTAGCACCTTTGCTATCCCAGGCATTTTGAGCTTAAACTGAACGTTGCGATTCGCTGGAAGCAAGCCAGAGAGCGGCTCCAGTATTTCATAGTCTTCCACCCACTTGCTGTAACTCTGAGGGAAAGCTGGCCACTTCACTTCAGTGTTCAGGCAAGTGATGAGGTAGTTGAAGATGTAGTCGTAATTGCCAGGATCTGACTTCTTCTTGGCATAGATCTTCAGAACAAAGTTCCCTGCGTGGGGGAGATGGATCTTCAGCTCAATTTGGTTCCCACGATGGATTTGCATGATGTGCCGCCTTCCCATTTCCTCTGTTAGGCTGCTGCTATCAGAGTGCAGTGAGGCCAAGACACTTATGTCTTTGCCCAAGGTGAAGGTGACAGAGCACCGCCCATCATTGGTGTGAATGATGGGCTCGGGGTGTGACGGCCTCAGGAACCCTTGCCGCTCCGTGAACCAGCTTGGTCCAACAGGCTGATGCAGGTCCTTTGGGAAACACATGGCCTTGTCCACGGACTCACACTCTACGATGTATTCTAACACGCAGTTGTAGACCTCTTCTGAGGCTTTGGAGGGCTTGGCAAAGATCTGCAGCTTGTGACTCCCTGTCTTCTGTGGGTAGATATCCAGCTTCATTCCATGTTTTTTCAAAGTCATTAAACCATGTTCATCTGTTCCCTTCAGCTTAAACGTAAATAGCGTGGCAGAACGGCAATCCACTGACACAGAGGCTTTCCCATTTACTATGAAATACAAAAGAAAAGAAACTGCATAGGAATTTCAGTGCATTTTTTGCATGTACGCCCTGTTCTGGGAAGACTGATCTGTCCCCATAAATTGCTGCTGTAGTGAAATAAAGAGCTGCAATTGACAGGTCATAGCTTGTCAGCTGTCTGCTTAGACCAGTGTCCCTCACAAAGAATGAAGTGAAGAGTGGCCTTTGTTTTGGAGCTGTGCATTTATCCAGTTTTTTGATACGTGCCGGAATGGAGCTGTGGTCCTACAGAATGCGAAGGCCTTTGTGAAATCTAATGGGAAGAACCATCAGCCCATGTGCTCGAGAAGGGCTTAATGATATGTGATTAGACCTGATTGCTGGTCCAGTAGCTGTTCCAAGAAGCTTCAGAGGAAAGCACAGGAACCCTCAAGTATGTAGATATGAAATAATCTACCTCCCTATGAGCCTGTTCCCAAACAGCTTGAAGACAACATTTAGTCCTAAAATGTTGTTGCCTTTAAGTTTTAACTCTGTGTTCTCAGCATTCATAAATTAGCTGGCTAGTTAAATTCCTGCAGCTCTTTTAATATCTGAGGAAGGTGATGTGGACTGAACTACAGTTCAGTGGCGTTACCTGAATAATTTTATGTTAAAAGAGCTTCTGGACTTACTAAGAGCTTAGTTCTGCATAAAGAAGTGCCTGTTTGTGCATTGTTCAGTAATTCAAACCTTTGGAATGTTGTAAAAAGTTTTAACCCCATTTTCAAGCCAGTGGCTAATGTATAACAGCAGGACTTTTAATTTTGCACCACTGATGCTGGCTGATAGAGTAACTCATCTCCACCTGCTGACTGAGAATTTCTTTTAGACCCAGGGGCTACTAGAGTTTTTCACAACTTGAACAAAAAAAAAAAACAAAAAAGGAAAAAAGAAAGACGACCCTCCTGTGCCCCAAGAGCTTTGAGTGTGTTGTGCTTCCCAGAACCAGGCTGGAAATGTGATTCATTACATAGGTGACGAGGTGTGGTGGATGCGAGGCTGCGTTATGAACAACGCTCTGCAGCTTCCCTCTGCAGGGTGTTACCTGTTTGGATGACAGTTGTCGCCGGGTGCGCAGTCAGCAGGCCCAACATGTAAAAATCACTCTTGTGCAGCATGTTGTTCTCAAAATCTTTCAGTGTCAGGGTTGGTTGAAGGAGCTGCCAGTTACTGTTATCGGGGAAGTGATTGTTGATGAACAGAGCCGGGTGAGTCAGAAAATAAAACTCATTGTACCTGGAAGAAGAAGGAAGAGATTAAAGGAGAGTGAGTAACTAGAAATAGTTAATTCTCCCCCTGCACAGCGGTGGCGGTTTCAGCAGG
>NW_010401814.1:7041-13666 GCF_000710305.1 Buceros rhinoceros silvestris
GGAGGAAGTTGGAGTGTTTAGGGCTACTGAGAAACTAAGGTTGGGGGGTTTGAAATTCTCCAGGCATAGAAGGAGCTTAAGCTTTGGTCTTCCATTTCCAGGGCACGTGCCAAGCTTTTGGATAAAACCAGGGTATCTGCACTACCCCTGCGACCACAGGCTGCTGAAGAAGGAGGAAAGCTCTGCTGCCTGTTCAGAGTGTGGGGGTGTCCTCTCTCAGTCAGCTGAAAGCTGTGTCAGGTGCCACTTAGAACTGGGTGAACTGAAGATGGGATAAGCAGCACAAGTTCACTTTTGGCAGTTCTGCAGCTTGCTGCTCAGGTAAATACCACACAGGTATGTGCTCCATTCCTTGTATGGGCAGCCCAGACACCCTGCTCAGGGCTTTGGGTCTTGCAGTGGGACCTAACATTTGTCATTGTTTGGTGGGCCAAACCCATCAACTCTCCTTCTGCCTTTGTGGGAGGTTTATGTATTTACGTAGAGGGTGGTTCTTTACCTGAAGGTGAACTTGGTGAAAGAATCATCAACAGAACCACTTCCCCAGGTGCTATCGAGTAAATGCCACCTTCCATCAAGGTAGACAGCATTCCAGGCATGGTCAGAGTCCCCTGTAAAGGTCTGCCCCATCTTGTACCCATACCCCTTGGAGTATCCAAACAGCTTCATGCACTGGATTCCTGCAATACTGAAAGGAAACAGTAAGATGAGGCAGGAGACTTCCGTTTTAAACCTGTCTGCATACCTTTGTGGAATGACAAAAAGAGGAGCAAAGTCTTCCATCCTGTAGTCACGTGGACCAGCTCCATCATCCCCTTGCAGCTGAGTGCTAGGGGAGTTAGGGATTTTAAATGTCTGTGCATAACAGTGTACTGCTCTTTGAAAACCCCAACTTCTGACCCTGGTGATAGACTGTTGTGCTAAATGTAGGTTACTGCACTTCTTAGTTCTTTGGGAAGCTTGCTGTTAGCTGGGGTGCTGTATTTTTCTTGACAGTGGATCTCCGCACATTGAACAGCTTTCCTCTAACTGCCTGTCAGCACATCACGAGTCAGGCAAGTTCTCCCCTTTGACCACCAGCATCACACAGAGACTGTATTTTTCTGGGCTGGGCTAGTGAGTAGCTTCGTATGGGGTGGGCACATAAGAGAAACCCAAGGTAATGATGCCTGAGGTGTTGGTTAGGGGCTGTTTTTCTGTTGTGGCCTTTGCAGGGGAACTTGGAGAGAGCGTCCCACTGGAGGAGGGAGCTTTTCCCTTCCGGTTTTTGCATACTGCCTCTCTTTTTCTCTGATGCACCATCCACTCGGTGTTGTTAGAGGGGGATGACAAAGATGAATTGTGCTTAATTGCTCTCTGTCTTGTTACTCAGTGGAATCCCTTTAAAGCTGTCCACAATTAGCCCATGTAATTATAAATTAAAAGTGCGTCTGTTCTTGCTTGTGTTCCCTCTGTGATGATAGGCCTGGCGTTTGACACCAACGAAGACATCTCAGACCTCAGGGAATTGCAGATGCTGATTTAGTTTCCTTAAAGAGTGAGCTTGTGCTTGCCCAGGGTACAAATGATTAAATAGTCTGATTTTAAAAAAAATAATGAATACCTGTCTTGATGTGTAAATAAGATTTCAATAAGCACCGTGTTAATAAGCTCTCTGCTGTTGATAGCAGTGGATTCTAACATTGGCATCTTATTTCAGCATTAATCTAAAATTGCTTCACTTAAAGGATCGTCTTCCGTGTGGGATGATACTGACATTCTTCTTCATTGAAAAGTGTGTTAAATGGAACAACCGCCTTAAGTAATAAACTGTGCATGCTTAAAGAGTAAGATTGTCTGCATAATGCGGGTTCAGCTCAGAAGAAAAGTGATATTTATGGGGCGGATGATTAGCATGGTTGTTAAGCAGTCAAAGTCTGGTAACAGCTACTGGCTGGTAATGGGCAGTGCGGTAGTGCTTGTAGGGAAGGCTGCTCTCTTCACGGAGATGATGCTGGTTTAAAGGGAAGGTGGTCACTTCAGCTTCTCGTCCAGACTTACTGAACTCAAACCTGGACGTCTCTGTGTTATCTAGTTATCTGATACTCTTTCTTTAAGAGTGTAAAATTGAATTCTTACATTCTTCCTTAAATCCTTTTAAAAATAGTATCAAAAGTAGAATCATAACAGCAAAGGGCCGATTGAGAGCCAGCTGGGAGCTCACTTTGGGTGGGCTGCAGAGAGAAGACAAAGCCATAGGAAGAGGAGAAATGTGATGTGGCAGTACCCATCCATGCTACGGATGGCCAGCAAAGAAGAGGAGGGAGCATGGAGGCCAGCTCTCGTTTAGTGTGGGCTGTTATGCCGCAATAGCGAGGTTCTGCCTGTGGCATGAAGTATTCAAAAGGAACATGGCAAGCCTGGAAGGAATGCTGTCAAGAAACTTGGTGTCACAGGTGGTCCGTAAAGTCTTTGCCAGCCTGCAGTTGCCTGTGAGCCAAATTCTAACATGGAGCTGGGCAGTAAATCTGGAGCAACTCCACTGACAAGTCTGGTGAGAACTTGGATTTACATGATGTAACTGAGACCAGGAGCTGGCCCAGGAACTTTAAGGAAGATTTGATCCTAGGAGTTTCAACGGGGCCTAACAGGAGCTAAGTACCAAATTCCCACTAATTTCATGGGGATTGGCATCTAATCCGTCTAGGCTTCTCTAGATGTTCTCGTTAGCTGGGATATTCAGAGAGACCGTGAAGGGACAAGCTCTGGCCTTCGTTCTCTCTGCGCTCTCACTTACACTGAACATTAGCAAAGCAGCCAGAAGACCTTGTGCTTGGAGGTGTTCAAAGTTCTGAAAAGAAAGGTCAGAGCATTTAAACAGTGGTCTCTCTAATAGCGGAGAGTAAGGAAAACAGGCTAAAACATCTGTGAAAGAGCAATCCTGTACTGGTGCAAAGAGTGATCATGTCTTTGTTCTTGGGTAAATGCCTTTATACAGGTAAGTAAACCAGGCAGAGAGAAGAGAGAAGATATCCAGAAATGTCTGAAGTGGCAGTATGATGACAGAGGATGATCTAGATACAAGGGGGACTGGAAGAACGGAATTAAGAAACAGTTAACAACATCCGCTTCATGCAGCAAGGACTTTAAAAGCTAAGTTGCTTTTTGCCTTCAGAAGAAGTAGGAAATAATCTGGATTTTGCTATGGGTGTCACTGGAGTTCAATGGCACCTTCTTCCCTTTGATTCCAGGTTAACTTTGATGATTTCATCTAAAAAAGAAGCAGATCTGGCTTCTCCAGGGGGACACAGAATGGTTTATACTTGTGGTAGGTAGGTGTACACTCCTGTGCCTGAAAAGAAGGAAAGCGACTGACTGTAGAAAACAGGAAAAGCAAGAGGATGCGAAACCTGGATTATTTACAGACTAATTATGACTAAGGAGTAGCTAAGCGGTCAGATCCACTGTAGAGAGTGCGGTCAGCTTTGTTCTCAAGGGTGGTGCTGAAGCCTCTCGTTAATACCGTTAAGCAAGTTTCTCCCCAGGTCCAGACAGCTGGGTTTTGCCCTAAATTGTGTTAATGAATTTACACTCCCTGGTTCACTCAGCCACACGACCTCCTCCAGTTTGGTTGTCCGAGTGGATGAGAAGCCAGTTCTTGATAAATGCTGCCAAAATACTGGCCAGAAGCCTGTGTTTACGGTCATCACTTATGCCCAGTGTTTGGAAAGTGATGCTTTGTGGCCAGCTTCCCACTATCCATGCCCACCTTTCCTCTGTGACGGGAGTCTCAGCTAACGGGAATAAGTCTGGCTACCACAGCTGTGGTAGGAGGTGGACAGTGTTTTGTCTGCAACAGGAATTCTTCTCTCTTCTGGCACTGGGACAAGTAGGACTCAATCAGTGTCAGCCACTGACTTGAGCAGCACCTTTGGAAGGACTCCTGGTGACTGGCAAATTGGATTGTCTGTTGAAGCTGCCTCAACAGGAACTAGGAGAAAAAGGGATGTTAAAAGACCTTTTTTCCCTCCCAAACTTGGCTCTGAAAAACCTTTCTATAAGAAGACTAGTCTTTGCCTCTTGCTTTTATGCTTAGACTCGGTGTAAGTCTTAACAGTGCACAAGAAGAAGGGATGAGGAGAGTCCCTTGCAAGAAAGGGGTGTTGTCTTTGGGTATAGTTTTTCAGGAAAGGAGCTAAACATTTAGCAATTTGGCACAAGTAATAAGAAAAAAAGACTGGGAGGTTTCCCGAATCACAAAATGAAAATCAACCTGGAATGGAGGAATTAAGAGTAAATCAACAGAGTCTTTGAACACTAAAAGATATCTTTGGAAAGATTAATGTTTTTAATGAACTAAACATATGCCTTTTAATGAACAGGTGCAAATTTCCCCACCCTAACTGCTAATAACTCTTCCATAAGATGCAGTTATAAATTCATACTTGATCGAATTTCTTTATTTTACTCTTTAGAAAGCAAGTTCTGGTATCTTGGGATATGTTATGGCTTGGAAGCATTCACCACTGCAGCATCTGGCACAGTAATTTTTTTTTTTTTAAATCCGTTCTTTTCTCTGTAGATTTGTTTGTTTCATGGTGAAAACCTTCCCAAATCGTTTTGGATGGTGTGGAAAGCCAATTGTTACTTACACGTGCCAATTAGTATCTGGTCTTTAATTTTTTCTGAAGCCATCTTGTACGTGGGAGCTGCTCTGCTGAGAAGGTGCTCCCTGCAAGGGCCACCTTGCAAGCCCACGCTCTTAGGAGAGTACACCATTGCTTTCTGGTGGTAGGAACCCCCTGCCAGTCTTGTGCCCCTGAGTTGTCAGGTCCAGTTCTCTCCTCTTGGAGGAAAAAGCTGGTCTCAAACTTGCCAGGCACCTTCATGGCCTTCACTACTCCGTTAAGCCAAACTATTGCACACAGCTGTGGGAAGTGAGAAGCTGCTCCTCGCAGCAACCTTGAGGGTTGCCTTGCACAACTCCATCTCCTTTCTTTACTGGGTCGGAAAAATGTGAGGGAGGAGGGATTTGCGCTGCATTCATATGCAAGGTGCCAGTGCTCCTGCCAAGGACGGGGCTGCCTCTTCTAGGAGATGGCTTTGTGTGAAGTCAGCGAGGTTTTGTAGGCAGGAGACGAGATTTTAGTCATTAAATGCCAACGTAGCTATAAAATGGGAATTGCGGTATTGTCCTCAATGGTGATGCACCTCGAGATTGTCTGCAGAAAACGGTGCGTGCGATCAGTGTGAGGCAGTGTCCCTGTGATACTTCTGTAGAGGAGGGGAGAGGGCGTCTCCAGAAGGTTTTGGGAAAGCTCCTTCTGGGACTGTGTCTCCCTCTTGCATGGGGGCATGTTGGAGACAACACTCCTTGTTTAAGTCTTGCCATGCTTTTAACCTTCACATACAGATACTCAAAGGAAAAACCTAGCTGCTTCTAACCAAATTAGCTCTGTGTTTTCATCTGCCATTATGTTAATGCAATGCGAAGCTCAGCAGATGGCACAAAGTAAATTATGCTGGGGAAGGAGGGGGTGGAGGAGGAAGCAAAATTGACCTTTCTAGGACTTGCTGTTTTCCCACAGCATGGTTTGAAAGCTAAAGTTCCACGTCCTGCTTAAAGTCACATCAGTCAATGCAAAGGCAGACAGAATAGGCAGAGAGATGACAATGAATGTTAACCCTCCCTGGCATTGAATGTTTCTGAACTTAATTTACCTGCACATTTGTTCAAAGAGCCCAGCGTATCCCTCACAAATGCTCTTCCCCGACTGAAGCACATCTATGGGTTTGCTCGACAGCTGGCTTTTGTTATGGTAGCCCACTACGTCGTATTCTGCGGGAAGGAACACAGAGGAAAGTTCATCCAAAAGCCTGAGGCGATGGGATCGACGGGCAGCAGGAGCAACGCTTGGATTGCTTCTCATCTCCATGAGTGCAAGCAAAGAGAAACGAGCCGTGGTACATGCTGCATAAGGATGTCTGGGTGGCCGGTGGGAGGAGAGGGACAAGGTCTGGCTCATCATCATTTGTTCTAAGCCTGGGCTGGGATTCAGCGGTTGAATCCAGATGGGGGGAAAACTGCTTTTTTTAGAGAAAGAGGGCCTCCCCAGGGGCTACCCTCGTGCGGGGGTGGGATCTACAACCTCCAGCGCCCCCATAAAAAAGAGAGCTCTGCATTTGAAGGAGTTGGACTTGTGTTACTGTCAAAGCAAACCATTAAACTTTTTGCACTCGTTACAAACAATTTGTATTAAAAATACCTGGAAAGTAGCATGTTGGGAAAGTGAATCATATTAATACCTGGAAGTGCAGGAAATCTTAATTTGTTTGGATGACCGCAGAAAAGTGGCACAGCAGGGTTCCTTCAGGCAGAGCTTGAGGAACCGGTCTGGGAAGGTTAATTCAATACCAACCAACCTTGGTCATGTCCATAACCTCTTTCTTAAAATATGAACGTATTTTTCTGACAAAGCTGTAAGGAATGCTGCATCAGCTGATTCATCCTCCTTTTAATGCTGTGGGAGAGGAAAGCAAGCTGGCAACACGCTGTATTTGTGGTTTGATGAAATGCTGCAACTGCTTGTCTTTTATCCAAGGGGCTCAGCTGACGGCTGCCTCGGGACTGGCTCCCGGGGGGGCG
>NW_010401814.1:13853-24581 GCF_000710305.1 Buceros rhinoceros silvestris
ACTGGGCCACCAGCAAAGCTGCAGAGCGCTTTGAGGGGTATAGAGAGCTGGCTGGCTGCACATGGCTCTGTACTTGTGCTAGAAGTTATAGCTAAAATAATTTCTTTTAGTGCTTCTGCTGCATGGAGGTAGCAGTCCATTGTAGGCAGGGAGGTGAACTGGGTGGGAAGAGATACCCAGGGAGCAACACTCCCTCTTAAAATCCAAACAAGGAAGGAGTTTACATTATCAGTGCTCTTCCAGGATAGACACACTGCATTTTTGTGAGCTGATTAAATTCACAGCGCTGTGATTATTTCCTATGCGTGTAAATAGGGGTCAGTCTCTGCAGGAAGGAAGGAGAACTGGGGCCAAGAAGGTGCCAAAAAAAAAAAAAAAAAAATCCTTGTGAGGGGATCACAGTGTACCAAGGGATCAGAGACATCCCGTGAATGTGTGTAAGGTAAATGGTCTGACTCGAACCAGAGCAGCCACCCCAAGCAGGACCTGACCCAGGCAGTTGGCAGGCAGAAATGAGTTAGTTAACAGCGTTAGTGCTCAGCGGCCGATGGGAGCTCGACGCTGGGATGAGTCAAACGCTCAGTTTCAGGGAATGCAGTGAAATCAGTAGTGTGCTTATTTAAGATTAAAGCTGCTTGGGACTGATCTAACTCTGCTAACCGGGCAGTCGCTGGCAAAGCTCTGCTGATCTCCGTGGGTGTGAGAGCAGGCCAGTGCTTCCCAAACTGCTCTTTTGCTCCCTGTCAGCTGGTCAGTGAACTGCACCGCACCAGAACGTGTCAGGAGGTGGAAGAGGTGAGGGAAAGAACATCTGTACTTCTCCCTCTCTACCCCCAAGAGTTAACAGGAAACAAGCACTTTTGCATATGCTATGCAAAATGCAGTCACATCACACATTTGGTTTTCCCCCACCAAGGAGCTTGCGGTGACAGGAAGCTTAAACTGCTCTAATGTGCCGGGCTGGAGAGGCTACAAATGCTGCCTCCTCCTCCTTGCTTGTCCTCTTCACATCTTGGTTATTTCTGGAACCCGGTGCTGCATGGCTTCCTACCCATAGGATGGGTAGGAAGGGGCAGGGGAAACTGAGCGATTGCAGCTCTCAGGAAGGGTGAAAGGGTGCACGGTCAGGCAGGAACGGCAGTCACCCAGCACGTTTTATGACAGCTGGCCTCTCTGGTGTGCTGCGCTGACGTGGCTGATGGACATGTCAACGGGATGAATGCAGTTAGGTACCAGCTAGAAACTGGAGCACGGGACGTATCCACAAAAGACAGGGACAAAGCTGGCAGTGAAACAACCAAGAGACCGTCAGAGGCAAGAGGCCACTTCACCCGGGACGGACTGGGCTCAGCACTGGGCTGTCCAGGCTGCTCCTTGCAAGGGGTGGTCCGCTGCCCAAAGGGGGAGTAACAGAGGAGCTGCAGAAGCAGCAGTGATGACACTGAGCTGGGCAAGGCAGCTCCATGGTTCGTGGGAGTACCTACACTACGCTAAGAAAGTCCCAGAGCAAAGGCACCGTCGTGCGAGAGTGTGGTGGGAAGGGCTGCTTGGGGGGTGCGGGGATTCAGGACAGTGGTGGAGAGGAAACTTCTGGTGGTGTTGGATGGCCCTGAATGTGACAAGTGAGCCTCCGGTGCTTGTAGCCTGGCTTCATGCTCTGGCTGCTTAGATGATAGGGACTTGTATGGTTCCACCTTTGAAGAAGTCAGCTAGGAGTTACAGACTGAGCATGTGGAAAGAAATCATTTACACACAAACCTTGTAGAGCTGGCAGTGCTAGGAGAGGGACTATGGTAACAGAGATGGTGAGAGAACCTCCAAACACATTTCTGGATAAACACATCCAGAAAGCCTTCCTCCCACTCACCGCATGAAAGTAACCCACGAGATATACAGTAAACTGCAATGTCAGTGTAATGGGGTTGACAGCAACAGCCTGTCTTCTCAATTGAAGATCTCAACCTACCTATGTGATGGCATATCCATATCCATATGGCTCGGACTTTTTCCAGATCAGTCCGGGCTTGTTTAAGCAGGGCTTTAACGAGCTCCTCTACGCTGTTCTTGACGTTTACCTGTTTGTGAGGCATTGCAAGACCGAGGTGAAACAATTGCTGTGGTAGATCTCCCTTCCTCCCCGCTCCCTTGCTCTTCTCAAGCTAGCGATATCCCACCTACTTGAAGACTCCTCTAACTCAAGCTTCGTTAAAAATAGAAATACAAAGCTGTAGTTCCATCCTTTGAGGAAGTATTTTTGCTCACAGTTTCCCTCCTAGAGTGGGATTTTTGTTGCTGATGTTTGCAAGGAAATATTTTTTTCACTTGTTTGGGAGATGGAGGCACGTGACCTGATAGCCCAGACTAAGCTGGTGTTGGTACTGGTAGTGATGTATCTCCCACAGGGGAGCTGGGAAGAGGACAGAGGCAAAAGCAAGACTTACTTTTAATGCGTAGGCATCCAGCTTCTCGAATTGCTGCAGATCTACTGGCATGGATTTCAAAGAGGATTTGTCCCATGGATATGCTAGGAAGAAACAAGTTGTCATTGTCTCGGGAAGGGGAGGGGTGTGTTTTTCCTGGCTGTCCACTTAAACAAGGCGACACTGCAGAGCTCCTGCCTGACCCGTGGAGACATCCATCAGCGGGTGCTTAGGGAGCAGAGGACATGAGAGCACTCGCAGAAGGTCCCTGTCAGCTGCAGGGGAAGTAGGAGCCATCCCGTCTAGTCCGGTATAATCTGGGCAGTGCTGGAGCGGGAGGTGCCCCCGTGACTTCGGCACTGTATAACAGCATAGAAAATCCTAGGACGTTACATGGAGGTGCTCGACACAGTGCACAAGGATCGGGGAGTATCTGTACTGTGGAAGCCCTGACAAAACCATGCATTTTAAAGCCCCTCTAAAGAGCTGGGTTTCTCCAGCAGTTTTGCTGAAAGCAGTGACTGTTTTGCAGGGTAAAGGGCCATGATGCTGCCGGAATTCAAGCATGTCAGAAATGTAACACGGGGAGCAGGCAGACTGCAGCTGGTGTGCCTACCCCTTTGCAGGGTCTAGGCTCCTGGTTCTACTTGGTGCGAACGAAGGGTTAATAACATGCCCTAATTAATCCAATAACTTTTTTTTTTTAACAGCCTCTGAAGGAGCTGATGCTCTTCTCTCCCATCAGTGAGGCACCTGAGTGAGGCAGCTACAGCTTGGTGCACAGACGGATTGGATGGACATCTCCCCTGGACCGCCGTCTGCTCAGCCCTCCCTTCTGAGCTGGTGAGAGGAGAATCGAGCTCTACAGCAATCTCTTCCCCTGTCATGTGCTGTCAAAGCCATTCAGGACTAAAGAGATTCTTCTAGCTATCTCTGTGGGATTGTTATTTCTCTGGAAAAAAGGATTTAAAAGAGATCATGAAGAGGAAATGCTGTTGTGTGACTCCCAATTGCTGGGAGAGGTAAACGAATGGTGGTGTAGCATTTTTTTGCCTGTAGAGATTTAACAAGGAGAAGAGCATTGCCTTGGGCTGCATGAGGTGGTGCAGAGGCTTTGGCTGGTTGCATATTGTTTCATTTGTGACCCTTGCTAAGTGAGCGGGATGCCCCTCCACTGCCTGCTCAGCCAGTGCCAGTGGAAGTGGGATGCACAAGAGGCTCTGAGAGCATCTTATCCTAGCTGAGAAGCCAGCAGCACTTCTGAAATCTATATTCATCACCTGCTCCCTCTCCATCCCCCCAAAACGGGGCTCTGGCCCCTTTGCTGCCAGCTCCAGCCCACTGAAGAGGTGGCCAGAAGGTCTGTTCCCAACTCGCAAAGGTGTTTTGTCAATGTGAGCCCTGCTCTTCTTGGAAACATCTGCCCCAAGAAGGGGTTATGGGGTATCCCACGTCCTGGTGCCCGTGCAGCCTGCCAGGTGGGATGCAGGCCCTGTGCCGGGCAGGCACCTGCCTGCCAAACCCAGCATTTAGGCACACGGCATCTGTTTCTTTAACAGGCTGGTTTGTTTATCTCAGTTTTCTTTGTTAAGGGCCATTATGTTGACCTAAAGAGAGATAAAGCAGATTTACACGTTTGAAAGTTCCCACTCTCTACAGCTCTGAAAATTACTTTTTGCCTTTTGGGAATGGGACCTTTCTTTAAAAATTGGTTATCAGTTCTTGTCTTTGTCAGGTTATTAGCTGCAAAGGCTCCCCACAGATGCGGAATCCGCAGTAACTCACGTATTCCCGTGCAGGTAGGAAGTGTGCATTGCTCCTGTTTGCAGAGTAGCCTTCCTCAGGTGTGGGAGCTTGGGAAGGTCTCAGGCACACGTAACATTCCTAAAGTCATCCTCATCTGCCACCCTGATGAAGAGGGAGCTGCAAAGCTGAATGCTGCTCGTGGTAATAGAAACTAAATCCCTTCAGTGTAGGCGTGCAGCAGGGTGAGCCCAGTTTCTAGAACCGAGGGGCTTCCTATCTGGGACTGCCCTGCATGGTGCCCCACCAGGCACCATGGGACGAGGGGATGGCTGATAGTTACCATGCAGGTCTTTCCCTCCTGGCGGCCGTGGGGCTTCGGTCCTCTGGAAACCTAGAAAAGTGGAGAAGGGAGTGTGAAGTGAGCAGCTGTCAGCAGGAGAAAAAAAGACAAACAGAAATAAGTGATTCTGGGGAGCAGGATTGGGTGGGAAAAGCTGAAATTGAGGTTTTCTTTGCCCACTAGCCCCCTTCAGAGCATGGGTGCTGAGGGGAGAGGGATGAAGCAAAGCCGCCTGGACTGCAGTGCACTCTGCGTCACCTCCCTGCTGTCCTGCCGTTCTGCAGAGGCCACATTTCCCAGCAGTCAGGCATCTCCTGTTCTAGCCCGAGGGCTGGGGACATCTAAGCCCTGCCCACCACATGGCCAAAGCCCCCCCAGGCATGGAAGAATGGGGAGCTGAGCTCCAGCGCTGTTAGATAATAACCCTGCAGAGAGCTCTGTGGCAGCTGGAGGATTTCTGAGGGTCACTGTGGTCCCCAGACTGTCACCACCTGCTTTATCCCAGGGCTGGAGAAAGAGAAGATCGCCCTGCCCCAGGAGCAGAAGAATTGCTTTTGGTCTTCAAGCCTTGGGCAGGGTCTAGCAGCATCTGCCCCGCAGGGAGAGCGGGCAGAGGTGTTAGCATCCTCTCAATATCCTTGAGCCCCCGTGGTGAGAAGGGAGCCAGTCTCCTTCTGGGAGCAACCTCCTGGGTGAGGACGGGGTTGGAGACATTGCCATGATAGAGCAGAGTCTCACCTTTGTTGTCTTGACCTCTCAGGCTGGGCAGCCTCCTGGGACCTGCAACAACCCCAGCATGGTTAGTGCAATCACCACAAACCCTACCCTGGCTCAAGGGGTGCAGCATCTCCTTGAGTTCCTGGGCTTCTTGCCCTCCCTTCTTTTGCAACGGGGAGGATGTGGCCCGTTTGCCCTCCCATCCCTGACCCGCTTTTCTGGAGTTTAAAGCCTAGGCTGTACCTTTTCCAAAGGAGAGTTTCTTGAAGAGTTGTGGGGTGCTATCCTTGGGATGAATCTCCACCGTCACCTGGGTTCCTGCAAAGAACGATGACAAACTCCCTAAGAAAGGCAAAACTAACCAGGACATGGAGGAGAAGGGTAGGAATGGCTGCCAAGGCATTGCTGAAGCCAACTCTTAACATCAGCAGGAGAAGCAACAGCTCTGGTGATTGTGAAGGTACCAAAGCGCTTGGGTTTCCCAGCAAAACAAAGGACCTTTAAGATAAACCGTGCAGTCAGAAAGCCTGTGGTCACCTCCAGCGTGATGTGTGATGCTCAAAAAGCAAAAGACAGCCTGTTACAGCCTAACTGGTGATAAAGCGGATCATAAATAAATCAGAGGTCCTCAGCGAGGGTTATGTGGCAGCTTAGAAAAAAGGGTGGATCACCATATTAAATAGCTCCTGATGGAGATACGGTAAGCAGAGAATCAATTTCTCTCATTGATTTTTCTTGGAATAAAACACAAAAAGGCTCAGAGCTATGAAAATGGTTTGACTTGTGGTATTCAAATTTTGGCACAGGCCGTTGCCTGTAAGAGCTGGCTGTGTACCAGGCGTGCCGTGGGACTTGTGCTCTGCATGACACGATGCTCCAGAACAACCTCACGTGGAAACCTGGGGGGTCTTGTGTTTAATGGTCCACAGAGAGACTTACAAGGAAAAAAGTTAGGGAACGTCTTCTAAGAACTACGTGACTGTTTTGAAAGAGACTGCGTGTTTTTTGGCAAGTGTTTCAGAAGGTTTTGCAACCACCAAGGTTCCCTGGAGGATCTCAGCGCCCTCATGGGCTCCCCATTTTGGAACAGACAGAGGTTACTTTGGAGACTGAAGGTCACGGTGGTAATGCTCCTTGGGGCTGCCATCCAAACCCCCTTGCTACCTCCTACAGTTTTATCGAGCATCTCACGACATTTGGGGTTTTCCTTGAAAGCCGGCTCTCGGAACTAGCTAATTAGGTGGGAATCTGCGCTTTCATCGAAGAGTAAGTTTTCTGCCGAATTTAACTTTAAAAAAGATTTTTATCTCCTGTGATTATGCAGAGAAGTTCAATGTCCTTTAAAGCCCCAAAGCAGAAGGCAAGAAAAACTGTAAAACTGTAAAAAAAGCCCTTTTAAATTCTGGAGCCTGACTGCAGTTCTGGGCTGACGGCAGGTATCAGGGTGTCAGCAATAGAGCCGGACGGGGCATTTTGTCACTTAATTCGACGGTCAGATGAAGCTGTTTCTCAAAAGAATGACTTTGTGCAGATGGTATAATTTCCGTAAGATTTTTATATTTCCAGGGGCCCTTTTTTAATTTCACAAGACTATTTTTAGCTTTGGGTTTTTGTAGGTTTTCTTCCCAACTTCCACTTTCTCAGTTTTTCCTCGTAAATTAAAATTCTTTGCTTTTAGGAAGGAAATGTAATGGCGAGGAATGCCTTCCTCTAGTAAGCCTAAAAGGCATTTAACAAATGAAAAAATGGAATTTTACAGAAATGTTTCAAAGTGCAACATCCATTGCTTTAAAAATGAATGGTATGAAAAGGCTTTATGACTTTTTGTACTATTCCTAATCTAGATATCCTTCATAAAGAAAGCACTTGCTTCTACTCTGTGGCCAGACAAGTCCTTGGCCAGTGAGTGCTTTGGGGTGCAGCTGGCCCAGCACTGCCCCTGCTCTAGTGCAGGGATGGCTCCTTGCAAGGATCTACCCTGTGAAAGGACTTCTGCAACAAGCTGTCTGAAGCTAAACGTCTGCCAAAGTTATTTCTTGCACCCTTCCATCAGCACTGGAATGTCTGACATTGGCCGGAGTTTGTTCATACCATGTTTTCCGGTGATGTCTGTATTATGTCCTGGTGGTCAGGGGATGGTTGGAACCCAGGTGCTCCAGGACCCACCTCCATGTGTCCACTATGAAAGACCCAAGGATTCTCAAGGCTCCCCTGGATTTTTAGTTCTTCACGCCCAAGATCACGAAAGTGTCAGAATGGGGCCTTTTCACTCTTTTGGGGTGTTTTGAGGTTATTTTATTAAAGAAAAAGCTTGAGCAGGAGCTCACAGAAGCCCTGCTCTGAAAAACCAGTATCCTGTGGATCACCACTTACCTTCGTTAGAGTATGAAGTAACGGCTTGTGACTGCTTGCTGGGCTTCTTGGAGCCTCGCTGGCCTGGTTGCACAAAGGAAAATGTCTCAGGGCCTTGAAGAGAGCAGAGGTGCCTGGCGCAGAGGCGAATTAAATCTGTGCCTTTGCTCAGCAGTGAAGGAAGTAACAGCACAAGAAGCCCGACCCTGTTCTCCAGCTTTGAAGCGCACATACCTGTGGTCCAGGGGCACCTGGCCCCGCTCCAGTCTAGAGTTTGGCTGGGGTGGACACTGCTGCCCAGGGTGGTGGGTTCGGGTGCTTGGACCAGCAGGTGTGCATTTGGAGAGGTGGGGGGGAGGGAAGGGCAGCACAGGGGGCTTGGAGGCAATCTGGTCCCTGAGCCGGAGTGTTGGTGTGGTTGTCAGCGGCTCATCCTCATCTTCTTCTCTCCCCTCTGTGCTCTGGGAGCCCCTGACCATCTCAGTGATGCTGGCTGCCCCCGGGGTCCTTGGGGCAGAAGGCTTGCGTGGGGCACCTGGTGTAGCAGGGGACCATGTAGCTGCAGGCAGCGTAAACCCGCTCCCCTGCGCTGTGCTGACAGTGAGCCAGGGCAGCCAGCAAATGCCAGGTGACACTGAGCCCTAGTTCCTGCACGGCTTTAGATGCTCGAGCCTTGCTGGAGGCAGGGTGGATGTTGGCCAGGACAATCCCTCACTCTTTTTCAAAGTGTCATGGGATCGCTGTCCTGTCAGCCACCAGAAACCAGTGCAAGGAACCTGGTTTTCACGGCTCGTCCTGAAGGCCAGATACCATTCGTACCTCATGGCTGTGACAAGGATCAGGCCCGTGAGTGATGGGATTCTGAGGCACGGCACGGGGCCGCAGCCTGTCCACATCAGTGGGGTTGGGGTGACGCTTATGTAATACAGTTTGTAAATATTGCGGCAGCACCAGCTGCTTGGCGGTGTCAGAGGCTTCATCAAGATGCTAATACGGCTGATGAAAGGGGTATTTATTAACCCCTGTGGTGACGGAGGAGCGAAAGCTTTGCCTGCTCCTCTGCTGTCTGAACTCCTTAGTAATTCTCATAGGGATTTAAACTGTGCCTAAGGTAAAGCTGGAAGACAAGGTTTCCCATATGCATACGAAATACTCCTGCTATTACTTAGGGGTGGTAAATGATCAATACCATCCTCTCACTTGTAATGGAGGTTCTGACTTGTCCTCTGCAGCTCTGGTTGCAGACACCTGAGCATGATGGAGAAGTGAGAGAGTGTTGAATATTTATCTCCTTCCTGGAGTGGAGGCTTTTGTTATCTGCTGTCTGAGACCATCAGATTTGTAAAAAAACCCCAACCAACCAACCAAAAAAACCAACCAACCAAACCCAAAGGTGTATCTTGCCATGAAATACTACTTGCTCACAGCCTGTGAGCACCATCCAGCCACCACTGATTTCAGAGGCGCTTGGATCAGGGTTGCTCTCCACCATCGGACTGGGCATGGCCATGGCTTTTGTACACTGCTATTGCTTGGCCTGTGGAAGTAAAGCTCCTGTTTGATGTAACTAGAATCCACGGTTTGGTACCATGAGAACTATCTGTTGTCTTGCTCTACCTTTGCTTCCAACCTTACTCTGCTAGGCACCACATTAGGCTTAGACTACCAGGAAAGTAAATGGGATGGTCTGATTCCCTTCCCTGGAAGCTGCTCAGTCCTGGTGCGTTGTAGGTCCTGCAGTCTGGCTGCGGGCAGCTGGGGTAACTTCTTCAGATGTTCGCTCTCAACTGTTTCAGGGCAGAGGGGTAAGGAACTGGCAGGGGAGCATTCAAGGCTAGCAGCCACATTGTCCCTGGACAGCAATCACACCTGCCTTGCACTCAGCGATCTCTGGGTGGTGGAGATGAAGGAAGGACTGGTGGATAGATGGGTTGAAACCCCAGACCCTGCTTAAGCTGTGTGAGTGCTGGGGAAGTCTCTGAAAGCTCTATCTGCAACCTGAACAATTTGGGGCACTGAATTTCCCCTGCCATCAGCTGGCTGTGAAACGTAAGAGCTCCATGCACCTGAAATATGACCGAGCTCCACGGCAGCTTGCAGGAGAATCCCCTGCAGACGGCTGTGTGTGCGGTACCACTGACATGCATCTTGGCCATGGGGCAGATGAAAACGTGGAGGGGATGATTCCCATGGCACATGGCCCAAGGCCCTCTGCCTGTCTCCACTGAAGCCCCCCAAAGGGCTGGAAAGGGATGGGTTGTTTCAATCATACTTATGCTGAGAGTCACAGCTGGGTGCTAAAAGCTCGTAAATGTTTTTTGTGTACTGTGGTTAGTTTATCAGCAGAGTGGGAAGGTGACATACCGTTAAGGTCTCTCTCCTGAGGTGGTTGTGATCTGCTGTTTCCATTTCCATCATCCTGCAAGCCTGTAAGATATAAACGTGAGATTGGCAGGCTGTCCTCCTGGAGTGAGATTCTAGCCCTGCCTGGAGGCCAAGCACCCCAAAACCTTTCATGTAACCCATCATCCCAGCTGAACCGAGGTGTCATTGGGATCCACCTTCCTTGTCTTTCTGCGGTGTTTGTTGCTGGAGTAGGAAATGCCAGCAGGAAGAAAGTGCAGCGGTCCAGGTCTAAGGGCTTGCTCATATTGGGGTAGGTGCAGGGTGCATGTTAGATGAAGCATGAGCACAACTTCTGTGTTAGCTTTGCCCATCCTTGTTAGCCTGCAACTGGTTGTCTGAAGATCTAGGTTTCCCCCAAGGTTTCCGAGCAGGAATACTGCTTTTTTTTCCTTTTACTTCTGCAGGGAAGGTCCCCTTACAGTTGCAGAGACCAGCCGTAGCTTTTTGGAAGATCCCCTGAAGGATAGGAGCTGGGCCAGGGAGATTGTCCCAAACTGTAGCTATAAATGGCTCAGAGTAGTCATCCTTGGAGACAAAGCCTAGACACGCTTCAAACAAAACAATTTTGCTCCTGTACTCCACCGTAGCAGGTGCTGGTCTGGGGTGAAACCGCCAGCTCTCGCCCCGCTCCCCTTGCGCAGCCGAGAGAGAGCCTGTGGAGGCATCTCAGGGCCACCACAGGACAGCGCAAGGTGCAGACATGGTCCTCAGATCCGTATCCGTGTGTATGTCGCCTCCTCCTGCCCC
>NW_010401815.1:0-18037 GCF_000710305.1 Buceros rhinoceros silvestris
GGGGAGGGTGGGGGGTGGTGTAGGGACGGGGGTGTCTTTTGAGAGTACACAAGCCCACTATGTTCACCATAGTGACAAAATGGGGAGAAATTTTGTTCACTGATTTGCTGTGGGTTTAGACTGTCCATTTTAATACTGTTATAAATCCTTCACAAAGAAATGAGCAACTAAACAGAGGAAAGTACTGGAGCCATCACAGCCTAAACTAGAAGGTACTACTGGCTGACATAGGAAATGCCATGGTGACACGCCATGCCAAACAGAAATGCCTTCTTAGCCAGGACTGCTTTCTTCAGATTGCTATTGACAATGGAAGTGGTTGAACTATTTGAAATAATTATTTAATGAACTGAGTTTCATACCCACTTTTCAAATTGGCATTGAATACGCTCAGAGTTTTATAAACATGCTTCCAATTATTACAGAAGTGGCTGATAAGAGTTGTCACCCGATACATTTCTCGTTAACTCTTTGCCGCTCTGCTTTGAAAGCAGACTGTTGTACTATATCTGCGTGCTTGATTGCCCGAATTTTATGGCATTTCTCTTGAGATCCCAGACTTCTTTTTCAGCTTATTGCTTGAACAGTTCCTCCACAAATAGTCATGTGAATATGATAGATCCACATACACATCGAGATACAGGCCATGCTTGAGTATTTTGAAAGGTTTTATTTTCTTTTTAGCTATGAAGTAGCAAGTGTGAATGCAGAACAATAAAAAAGGCTGTGGAGGGAAATGGAACTACCACTAAAAATAAGCCATTTTGTTCAAACATATACATTACCCTTTCTCCTCCAGTTTTCATACAAGAAATACAGGATTATTAGATACTTGACCCTGCTCTATACAGGACTAATACCATGTTAAATAGATGCAACTTTACCATTCAACTGTGTGATCCAAATGTTTTTCATTAATGCAATAACAAGGGCTGGGTGAAGAGCTGCGGAGCTCCTCCTCATGCCAATATCATCAGGTTCTGGGTATGGCTTGTTGGGAATGGGGAAAGACTATTATATAAACACCCATGGAGCCCATGGGTGAATAGCATCACTCTGTATATGACAATACTGTAAGATTATGGGGGCTGCTTTTTTCATTACATTCAGGAAAAACTCCCAGAGAATCTATAGTCCTTCATCACCACTCTGTGTTTTTATAAATAAGAAACAGACAATTCCTTTCTATTAACTATAGCTCCCAGATTGCAGATATATTTTTCACACTCGCTTCCTTTCCCAAACACTTTTTCTTTCAGAAATTAAAAGCATGTGAATTCAAAAGAATCTCAGACAAGCAGCCAAAAATCAGGTCATAGGCACGCTCAGATGGTGGAGTCTCTATTACCTCTGTTGTTTGAGTAGAGGAGATAAAAATCTCACTGAGTGGCTTTGCATTCTCTGACTTCAAACAACGCTGTTACAATGTAGCACAATTCTTAGGATTCCTTTAGCAGAGCAAGGTTGTGCCTCCTTCGTCTGCTTTAACTCTTCTCTTCAAAGTCCTGGAGTCTTTGGGGTGTGGTATCCTATTTTACTGGTTGCTTTATAACAGGGATAAAGGAGTTATGTTGTTGGAGTTAAATATCACTCAAGAACTTCAAAGGTGCTCCTTTTAGAGGAGGGTCTTTGACTTTACATCTGGGTGGAGGACACACATGGAAAGGGTTACCATGAGAAACAGTCTTTCCCAGCTGCTGCCTGTCTTAAATTACTTTAGCAGCAGCAGCCACAGTTACTTGCTTATGCCAAACATTGTTTTTTGGCATATTTCAGCCTGCTCAGTTCCTTGCAGAAATTCCCACAAGAGTGGAAGGGATTTCCAGCTTGTTGAAGCCTCTTTTGAACAGTTTGAGATGGCTCACTCAGTTTCTGTAACTTAAGTCAAGTCTGGAAATTGGAATCTTCCAAAGCCAACAGCCATGTTAAGTACGAAGAAGGACTTACTTGAGCTTGTGTGAACAGTTGTCTCCACATGTTAAGAAACTCCCTTCTTTTTCTGAAATGAGAGATACCTGTCTTCTGCATCAGATGTCTGTGTGACTTAATGAATAGTCATTGATCTTTTGCCTTTTATTTACTGTTGTTGTTGTTGTTCTTTTTTTGTCAACGAATCATTTTGTATTTTTCTGAACTTCAGCTTTGCTATTTTTCACAAGCTCACTAGACAGGCAGGACAAAAAAAAAAGTCCAAACCCAGCTCCTCTTCACTCTAACAGCTTAACAATGAAAATGTGTTTTAATTATTTCAGCTCCTGCACAAAAGGTTTAGTCACTCAAAGTTAATAAGGCATAATGGCTTCCCGCCCCACAGAGTGCTCAGCCTGCCATGTGGCTCCTGCTCTGAGCAGCCCTGTGATGGACTGAGTGGGGAAAGGCAGCAGCAAGAGCAGCTCTGAGGATAATTGTTAGCAGATCTGAGTGCCTTAGATTTCACTTGCTCGTTTGAAAACAACAAGGGCTCCTTTAACAGCACTCCGGAAAATTTCTCAAAAGAGCAGACTCCTGCTCCAAACAATTATAAGCACCATAACTTCATTATGTTAGCTGTAATAACAGTTACAGCTCCCTTTGATCTGCTGGTGCATGGCCTGCCTGGTCTGTCGGATGACCCCAGCATGGAGCTGGATGCCCAGGTAGACAACAGTCTGCTCCATGATTCCTGTATACTTGCTAGTCTAGTTTGGATCAAAACCCGAAGAGAATGAGGCAGGTTCCCTCCAGTCTTTTAGACTCGTGCTGTGGAGGTACTATAGCTCTGTCTGCTCACTGCAAGCAGAGCAAAGCCCAGAAAAGGCTGGATAGAGGAAGAGGCACAACCAGTGGTTGCCCATGACAACTGTAATCCCATGGCTTTGCTAGTTTTCCATCCCCTGCAAAGCTATGGTTCTCGCTGCTGATGGCTCTTGCCTCTGGTGAGAGGAAGTTGAGGGGTGGGTGGGAATGTCTCTTACTGTGGGATGGAGAGAAAATGGGACGGCAGAGTGAACTTTAATGGCAGCAGCGTATTCCACCCCAGCTCCTGTGCAGCCAGCAGCAGGAAAAACAGCAAACCAAAGACCCCATGATTTTTCTGTCTGGCTTTACTAATCCACCTCAGCTGCCTAAGAGCATGCCAACCCTCCTTGGGTTGGGAGGGTTCAATTTCACCTGTGTTACAGAGGAGTCTTGAGTCGACTCTAGGCTCAGCCGTTTGGCGAGCTGGGTTTACTTCTAGTACAGGCACCTGACCTGAAATCTAGTTAAACTGAAACATCTGCCTAGTCTTTCACTTTCACTTTTAATCCTGAAAGGAAACAGAAGGAAATTACCCTTAGAGCATACAAGTCAGGAGTCACTGTGAGAAGATCTTTTGGCTGGAGTTCAGATGGCCAGGCTAGATAATCAGGGTAAGCCTGTTAAAAATCTATGAAGTATCATTATGGAGGTGCTGGAACTGAATTAAATCCTAGCTAAGTTTATTCTTTTATTTATTTTTTGCTTACTAAACCCATTCTTAATTCTAGTAAATGCCTTCTTAAGAGATCAAAATAATTATTTTAAAGGACACTGCTTACTCACAAAATTCATTATGGTAATGCTTCATCATACCTTGGCAAGCTGCTCTCTCTTCGATCTGCTGCTGTGGCCTTTTGTCTGTTTCTGCAGTTAATCTACATTTTGTTGGTGTCAGGTTTTTTTCAGCTTTTGCATCTCTGTTTTATTCAATGTGGTAGTAACCTTATGGAATTACACAAGCTACTTCTGAAGTTTATTTCAGTTTAAGATTTTAAAAATTCCTCTTATGAAAAAATAAGGAGCTCTTAATTATTCATGAGGACACTTACTATTTTATTAATCCAATAGTGTAATCCAGTAAACGTTGTTTCCTGTAATACATTATGCTACTCTCATACTTAAGCTGGGATTTGTTTGTGTATTTTAATGATTTTGGCTTATTTTGATAGGGAGCATTGTGGTAATCTGTTCCTGTCAAACAGTTTGGGTCATGTTATATGACAATTGCATGTGAGTCAAATTTGACAGAAGCCTTTTTCTTCAATATCTTCAAATTACAGCTTTTCATTGTCAGATCACTTTTGTTCTAAGTTATTTTTAGTGGATATTAGTACTTATGTCTGGCAGTGATACTGACAGCCCTAAATGCTCCTGCTTAGTGTAAGAGGACCTTGATAGAATAGACATTATTCAATAGACAGCTTGAAATATGACACAATGAGAAAAATCAATAAGATACTGTAATTCCTGGCTATGAACTACACCCAAAGGGCAGCTTAGGCTACAGAGGTGTGAGAAGAGTACTGTAGCTTTAAAGAAAGAAATGACTCTGAGTAAATTGATGAGGTAAAATTTTAGTGAAGTGCATGGGATGGTCTGCATGCCTAGAAATCTCCCACAGTGTGATTAGAGGGGACTAACAGGTTTGTGCAAGCAGCTTTTTCCTCAATAAATAGATACTGCATGCATGATGCTAAGGGAGATGTCAGCGAAACAAGTCAATGAAGCAGTAATAACAGGGGAATTGCAACTAAACATGCATAAACTATTTGGGTATGGCAAAAGGACAGAGGTTTAGAACAGCAGTTTCCCAGGGCACAAGGCAGTTGTTCCTGCTAGATCATCCAAGAGGAGAGGTGACTCTTAACTGGTGTGAAAGGCTTCTAATGAGAGTTTATTTAAGTAGGAGCACGTAAGTCATTGAGTAAAAATCCCATGATAGCTTGGAGTTCAGTGTCCATAGGGTTATCAATAATTTGTCAGTTGGCATTTAATTTTAAGAGGAGGATTTCAAGAAATAGGCAATACCTGTCAGGAAAAGACCTTTCTCATAAAGAATGTTCTGGCTGAAGACTGAAAATGATGTGGAGGAGCAAAATGTATGACAGGAGATGAAGGTGTGTTGGTAAACACAAAACAGAACACATGTGATTTTGCTTTTCCCTCTCACCGCAGTTTCTGCCCAGGATGAGGGACCAGAAATGAACAGAGAGTTCCACACTGAAAAAAAACCCCGTTTTTTCTGTCCTGTTTCTCATTCATCATTAATGTTCCTTTTCTTTTTTGAGCAATGACCAGATGTTTTCCACTGAGATCGTCTCAAAGATACTAGGTCTTTTTTGGTTGGTTTTTTTTTTTTTTCCAGAGTAGTTACAGCTAATTTAGGACCCAGCTGTCTTGTTAAACCTGCCAAGGTCCTAATGTAACAGAATCAAAATGTGTGTGAAGCTCAAATCCTTTCCTCCAACCTCAAGCTAACTCATTTGAAAACAGCATTACTGTTGGCTGACTGGAGTACAGGGATAGACTAGTATGAGTTTCCCGTTTAAGATCATGTAAGGGGAGTTGTTCCAACATAAATACATTCATAAGTCCTACAAGTTCTTTGACTCCAGGAAGAAATCTAGATGATCTGGAAAGTTACAACTAAGGTACATGGGACACGAGAAGGCTTTCTAGCAACTCAGCACCTCACCAGCTCAAGCTAATATTTTGGCGTTTCCTCAGTACTCTGGTGAACCAGGTTTATTTATGGTCCAAATTGCCTTTCGTTGGTTCTAGAGGCATATATATCTTTAGAAGTCTGTAGACAGTTCCAGCTATGAAGGGTTTGAAGTAGTGCTAGTTTGGATCTTTGTAATAAAACACATGAATTTCATGAAGTGCCTCCCTTCTCTTTCCTGTTTTTTTCCCTTATAAACTTTCAGCTGAGTTTTGTGCCTGAGGGGCTCGTATCAGGGTTGCACAATAGACTTTTGCTACAGTTATGTTGTTTGGAGACATCATCCTTGACTAAGGCTTGTAACATTTTTCAGCCCAAACTATGACAGCCATTGTGGCTTGTTTCATAAATGTGATCTATAGCACAATAATTTCTTATTATAATATACAACATTTAGTATATAATGGTATTCCAATGTGTAATAAAGATACAACCTTACAAGAAGCAATAGAAATTGCACTTTCAAGCCTTATAATATTATGTATTTTTTTTAAAGATTAGTGATGTTGGTGGGAGGAGTAACTAGGTGGTATTTAAATTTGCTTTGCTTTTACATACCAGTAATATCTAGTGTGACTTCTTTGGGAACACAATTTTACATACCTACATCACTGTCTCAGTCTTGGGTGTAAGTTTAGGGATATGGTGTTCGCATTGACCATACTTCTGGAGCACAGACCTCTGCAGTGATACATACATGATACATGCACTGTAAAACCTTTTTCATTGTTTTTATTGTTTTCAGCAGACCTGCTTATACCTGCAGGCTGTAAACAAGGATGCTGGGGAAAGAAAAACAATGTGCAAGCATTTTAGCAGCATTAAAACAGATTTGGCAGAGTTTGGAGGACAGGAAAACCACAAGTAAAATGCTGTAGTGACAGTGCTATGGCAATGGGCACATTCTACCCAAGACAAGGGGTAAATTTGCATTTTAACCCTCAGCTCTGAAAGGCACAGGTCTGTCCTGTGCTCACTCTTTTCCTTTGGTTGGCTTTAGCTCTTTAGAAGTGCTCAGCCACTAGACTCAGCAATTTAACGAGCTTTTAGACTGGGCTTTCACATCTCTAGTACATCCTTTTCTATCTGCACTTGTGTCGACACACAAATTGACTGGCTAGTTGTCACCAGCACTTCGTGGAAGATACTTTCCTGTGTAATCTGCTGGTGAAGCTGCTCTTGTGACTGCTGCCTACCACGTATCAGTCAAAATGCAGGTGGATAGTGAAAGCCTGTCATTTAAGTCGTGTTAGCTCACCCAGCTAGTTTTGACTGAGGCTGCTCTGGGCACGCTCCTGTGAATGTCTCAGCTGACCTTCCTGAGCTGGGCAAGGCAGTATTGGTTCACAGGAGCCATGATGGGGAAGTACAGGTGGGAAAGGTAAACCTCAGCTACCATCCTAAGAGTTTTTTGTTTGAGACTTATCCTTCACACATCCATGTAGACCAAAAAAGAAATATTGGGAGAGCCAGAAAAGGGGGAAATGAGGTACTATGTTCTCATGCAGGCTGCATGGTATAGTCTCAGGACTCATTCTCTCTGTTTCCCACCTGAAGCAGAAGCTGTGAGTCTGACTTTTTCCAAGTGAGAAGGTGTGTGCCTGCTGCATTTGGCTCCCTAGCAAACCCCTGGTTACAGTGTGCTGCAGGCAGTTCCAGCACTACCAGCTCCTTATCATTTTGTTTTGCAGGGGCTGGAAAAGCAGTAGTTTTAGTATGCATGCCACTGTCTCCAGAACTGGGTACTGATCCTCTTTATTGTTACCAGTAAAATTAAACTGATGAGACAGTCATATGTAGCAGGTTTTCAGCTCTCAGCTCTTCTTGGGGAGGAAGGGAGGGAGGGAAGGGATTACCCTTTCCTTAGAGAGAAAGAGGCCTGGGAACCTTCTCATGTCCACTGTGGACCTATAGAAGAACCTACCTGCTTCTGAAGGAAGAAACTTACTATAAATGCCGCAAGGCAGAGATAGGAGAAATATATCATAGATTATAATGGGGGACGTCCCCTTTCCTTTTCTCAACAAATATAGTATCTCATCATCTACATTCAACCGTAAATGGCATTTATGTTTTTCCCATGCATACTAAATAGGTACTGTCTGGCTCATGTGGGGTTTTTTTAGAGTCAGAGGACTGATATATCTCTACTCCTGCAATTCTAATTTCTTACCAAGAAATAAAATGTTGCAGCATATGTGCCAAGAAGGAAGTATCCAAGTGGAAATGGGGGACTGAAGAACTTAGTTGCTCCAGGTCATGGTATCACTTGGGAAGAATATCGTGTTGTAAGGGTTTAGCTGCAGTTGTGAGTAATGGAGTTCACAGTATCTCCCTGTTTTCCCTGGCAACAGATTTGGAAAATCAGGCATCAAGTCAGGTTTTTTCTTTTTTTTTTCTTGCTCACTATTGCACATAGGTACTTGGAGGGAGGCAGCTGCTTTGAGCTTGCGGGGGGGAGGAATGTGTTCTCTCCGATATATGCAGAGGAAGATCTTGTGATGAAAACCTGGCAGAAAGGCAGAAGTCCTGTTCTCCACATCATCCTGTTCAGGATGACTTCAAGCAAAGACACATCTGTTTTGATCTGTCTCTGGTTCTTTTCTGCGCAGTGATCTCAGAGAGGGCTAATATGTGTTATCAAAGGCACTGAGTATCTTACATTAACCTCTACGTGCAAAGCATTTTAGGCCTCCTTATTTGTCTGTTCTCTCATATGTTGGCTCATGTAAGAAGGCTCACAGTGCAGGTCTGTAGACGAGGCAGTGGGCCATGCAGAATTATGTTCAAAGAGAGATGCTGTGGTGCTAAACCATGGGTAGGTAGTGGATTTTGTAGTGGAGCTCAGGAGTGTATCCTTTAGTGGGTCAGAGAAGAGGCCAATCCAGAGAGGTATGTGGATCCTTAGATTGAGACAAGCTCTGGTATGGTGGTGTAGAGTGACTTGGGCGCTTACAGCAGTTGAGAATTGCCTTGTCTGATGTTGTAGCACACGGTGCTAAGAAGCTCTGCTCTTGATATCTACCTCAGTGCACCAGGGCTATTTGAATACCCAGGTAGGTACAGCTGCTTGCTGGGACAGCATAAACTCCTGCAGATCTAGTCTAAGTCAAGTAGCAGTAAGAAACTTGCATACCCACAAACCTCTTTCCAGAACCAATGGCCAGGAAAGCCTTTGAGCTTTTGGGTAAAGGAAACAAGCCAAAATCAGGAGCAACACAATACAGAGTTGCTATATTTTTGTTCATCCTCTGTTCTATTTATTTCCAGCTCGAGTGTTGTTGACGGTGAATGGTAAACTGAACACAGAGCTCTAGTTACGCAGTAGGTATTTCTAACGCTTGCTCCAGCTCTCTTCCTCCTCTATTCCTTTCTGCTTGAGCAGTGAATGTACTTTCAGGTGTGAAGTGCTCTGTTTCAACATCAGCACTTATCACCAAAGCTGATTTCTGGTCATATTGGCCTTGATCTCTCATTCAGTACTTCCTAAAAGCCAGAATGGAAGCTTCTTAAGAAGCCGTTTTTAAATAATGCTGAGTGGTGATTTAAGAAGCAGAGGCAAGATGTGGGGGTGGGGAGGGGAAGGCATTTTCTTCCAGTCTTAAGTGGTGCTTCTGTATTTTAATGGCTTCTGAAGTCAGGCAGTCACTCTTGCTTGGTCCCAGCTGGACACTAATTCTGGCTGGGAATGCCTTGTGGCAGCTTTCAGAGTGCTCTGAAGCTGAATCTGTAATTGTGATTCAGAGCAGATCAATTCCTTTTCCTTTCTGCAGTGAAATCTTGGTTCTGTTACAGACATGAAGATCCTACAATGTACTAGCAGTATTAAAACACCAGAGCCTTCCAGGCACCAGAAACCAGTACTACACAGTATAGTAGCTGAGGTTTGGATAGATACATTAAACTAAAAGAAGTACAAAGAATAGAGTTTAGAATCGCTGAGAGTCTCTTTTCTTCATTTGGTTGGTCTTACAGCAATGGCTATGAGGACTTTCTTGTTCTTGGGGATATTAAGGCAAGGTTAAGACCATCTTTGAAATATTCCTCCTTTATTTTAAACTGTAGCCTGCAGCATTTTCATCCCACTCTTTTACTACTTGTTCTTGCTTAGCCATGTAGTCCTGGTTCATTCAGGAGTGATCAACTGTAGTCCCTTGGATAGTGGCATCATTGTCATCCTGGGAGAGTAAGTTGATCATGCAGTCTTACCTGTTAATGAATAAAATATGATGATTTGTTTCTTATTAAATCCAGAGTTGAGCATAAATTACAGAAGGGCATGTCTAAGCTGTAGGTCTAGTCAGCAGTCAGGAGTGTATTGTCCAAGTATTTGAAACCTAAACTTCTGAGAAGAACAAAAGCGCTACTTCATCTCCCAGCTCCGTTACCAGACATCCACCCCTAGATATATTTAATCTTCACAGTGATCCTTCCTCTTCTTTTCAAAAGCTTTTGAGCACTGAAGCAGTTAGTAATGCTGCCTCTGAAAGTATTCTGTTTGGAATCCAAATTGGGTTGGAAAGGAGCAATTTAAAGCTGGCATTTCAGGCTTTCTCACAGTTCCCTTATCAATTGTTACACCTAGAAGCATGCTTAAAAATGGAAAGTGGGAGTCTGGTGTACAACTGAGAGTGCTCCACAGCCCCCAAAAAGAAGATGTCTCTTTGGGGAAGTGAAATTTTGCGTTTTATGATAACTATGACCGTTTTCTGGCCTACTCAGGCTAAGAAGTGCTTTCATATCGATTTCAAAGAAGCCGTGATTTAGGCTTCTTTTATATTGGAGTGGATGATGTCTGCTTCCTCTTTAAACTGATGACATTTGTGCCTTCTGAAGCTCATATTCAATATTAAGGATTTTATTATCTGGTCAGTTCTGCATTAAAATAACTGAGAAATCTAAACTCTGCTGCAAAGTTCTTGGGCAGATTCAGCTTATATTTCTCTTTTCAGCGCACAGAGCATGGTCCACTAAGCTTTTGAATATCAAAGCATGAAACACTGGTGTCTGCCATTTAAAAGCATCTGTTCCCATAGGAGAGCTAGGGAGTGGTGGTCAGTAGTGTTGGGATCAGATGTGCTGTCATGTTAATGGCTTGAATTTGCAGCATGGTGCTGTGTAACAGCCTGCAGAGATGCTCTGACTCATGGTCCCTGGAGAGTATTTGGAGGAGAGAAGTTGGAGGGGGAAGCAGAGTGTAAACAAGCCACATTAGAAGATACCGTAAAAGTCAAACAAAATGGATCAGGCTTTGTAGTTAAAGACTATGCAAACTGTGCATTGAATAATGCAAGACATGGCGTTATCCTTAGGTTGTCACTGAGAATGTCTGTTGCATTGAAGTCATCTCCAAGAAAAGTCTACTCACATTAATTTCAGCAGCAGCCTTTGCAGGGCAAGGTCATCTGCCACTAGATTTTTAACTCTAAAGTGTCTAACAAAAATTAAAAATAAAAAAGGACACTCTTCCACCATCCTCCACCCCCCCACACTCCCCATCCTCCCCTCCTCTGCTCCTCATTTGCCCCTCTTCCCTAATGTTTTCCTTTAAGGTGAAATTACATTCCACTCCAGGCATAAAATTCTTTGAAAATGTATATTCTCCCCTAAATGGTTCCATTTTTCCCAAATATGTTAGAGACATTATCTCACGATCTGCAGTAATTATCTTGACAGGTCAATTATTAAAAAAGAAATTAAAAAATTAAATTTAAAACATGATACAGGAACTTGGCTGCTAGTTTTCTTTTTACTGCTCTTTCTCCGCAGAATGCTCTTGGCAGCAGTTGACATGGGAACTGCATTGCACCAGAGAGAGAAATTATCTTCCCCTATCTTGATGCCAGGGAAAAGATAACCTCTAGGCAGAGATTTCTCTCTAGATTTGTGGGCATTCAGAGCAGGAACAGGACCTGCTGGCACATGGCTGATTATAGTTCCCAAGTTAGTTAGCTGAATAGTCAAGTCATTTACTCCTACTGGCCTGCCTGAAAGAACTACCTCTTTAGGAAAAGAAACTTGGCAGGGAAGAGTAAGAGAATGGATGGCAGTAACTGTTCTTGCTTTACTGAAAGGATGTAAAGGAAGTTGTTAGTTTCCACCTATCCAATATCTGGAAAGTTTAATAATATCAGCTTATGAAACCTTACCAAAAAAATCCTTTCTAAAGGATTCTTTCTAAAAAAAAATCCCTTTGAGCTTGTAGGCTAGTAATTCGTGAGTAGTATGTAAGATTCATGCTAACAAATAAGCTCTTTGGAGAAAGTAGTTCATCTGGTAGTCCATTTTTCTTGCAAAATTGACATTAACATGCATTATTGCAAGATAAATACATCAGCACATCACATAAACAGCAATTGAAAAAGGTACAAACTGGAGTCCATAACCTTCTACATCAGTGGTGGAATGCAATGTAAGGAAGAAATGGGGTCCTTAAGGTGCCTTTCAAGACTGATTGAGAAACTAACTTGACAAAAGTCAAAGATTTTCTCCTGAAATCTTGTTTTCTGCTCTGTTCTGCTCCTCTCCTGGGTCCTAGGATAATTTGTAATTCAAGCTTGGAAAGAATCCTATGCTATTTCCTTCAGACTTATTCCTTCCACATGTGAAATCTAGTAATTTAAACACCTCATCTTCTTTCATAACTGAGGCAGGAAAAAATAACCAATGATCACTGATTGAATCCATATTTCCACAAAATTCTGGTTAGTTTGTTTGATGTTTAAAAAATAAAATCAAATGAAGGTAGTTAAAGGAATACATACACTTTTAAAAAAATACAGATGGTTGTGGCAAATGAATCTGTGCTAATCTGGACTTGCAAATAAATCCCCCAAAAACCTACTGGCCATACTCCTGGGGTGAGATATCAAGCAACAAATTTGAAACCAGAGACAGGTTTTGTAGTAAGTGCTGGTTCAGCTTCACAGGACAGGAAGCAGCTCAGAATGAGTGACGATGTATTTTGGCTTAGAGCTTTAAGAAGAGCACAGTATAAAGAGTGAAAATAAGCTCCATTACCTAATTACTTGGGGCTCAGTGGGAACTGCTCAGTGTCTTGGAGCAGTATTTTTTGAACTTGTAAGAATTGAGCTCTTCCTCTCTAAAGCCAATCATATCTCCTGTGCTGCCTCATGTGGTTAAGGACCTAACCATATTTCATATTTTCGTAGTCCTATAGCCCTTCACCGTTCTTACACATTGAGGACTGTGAAGGCACTAACAATGGTGAAATTAAAGGTACCACAGTTCACACCTGAATTGGCTTGACTTGAAATGAAAAGAGCAGATCATGCATCTCAGAGTTGATGTTTCAGCCTCTCTGCAAACTCCAGCAGAAAATGAATTTATTACGTTTGAGTTATGTTTTCACAGTTGTTTGTTTGTTTCTTCACAAACCAAAGAGCTACAGGGGTAAAAAAAAAAGAATGCTGAGAGTAAAAAATCTGAGGGAGGCCTGGGCATTCTTTACATTTTCCTTGAGAAACAGCAGCCGCTTGAAAACTGGTTGCAAACTGAATAACATCCTTGATTTTAAACTGTTAGAGAAAGCACCTCTATCCTCAGAAACTTGTATTGTATTCTGAGGTTGATTTTTTATATTGTGAGTGCTGTCACTAAAGTACGGGGAACTGAAGAGAGCAGCAGAGTTTTTCCCATGAAGTTAAAGTTTGTGTTTCCTAGTCTCCTACTCAGACTTTTAAGCAGTCTAGTTGTTGACCAGGGACTTTTTGAACTCTGGCTCATTCTGTACAGATTGCAGAAACAATGTAAATTCTATAATTGCAGCCACATTGTAGAAGACAAATGGATAACACTGGGGAGCTGAATTTTAGCCCTTTTTCTCCACATGGCATGTTTCCTGCAGCAATTCCCAACTGAGCCATCGGAGGAAGAACAAGATGCTTTTTCCTGCTTCAGCAAAGACATTTTATGTGTGCAAACTCCCAAGTTTAAAACAATCCATTTTTCACCTTTGGGAGTTGAGGTGGAAGGCACATATTCCACCTGACACCAGCTTTTCCCTTCCTTTTCCACACTGGTAACTGTACTTTCTCTTACTTGTTCTAGCAGGGAGTACAACAGCGGAAGCATTACATACAGTTCCACTCAGTGAAGCACTTTAAAGTTATTTCTGCCTAAACCCAAACCAACTGCCAAACCCACCTCTCCAGACATGCAACAGACTGGTGTGTAATTAGCCTGTATTGTGTGGTAAAGCTCCGTGCCTGCTCTGGGAGAGCTGGGAGGACTGGGTGCTCATGTTCAGTGAGATAAGCAGCAACACAGTGCTCAGGGCAGCTGCCCACTGCTCATTTCTGTTGTAACACTCTCCAGCAGAACAAGCAGAGAAAAACGGTGTGTTGGTACAACCCCACTGTCTGAAGTCCTGAGGCAGCCCAAAGAGAGAGAGTCCGTGACATTGAAGCCTTGGAATGACACTAAAAATATGTTGAGTTTTTTCCTGCCTTACACAAAAGTGGTTGTGTCTAGCACAAGATCTGCAGAGATAGACGAGTGTTCAGCATTCATAGGTATCCTCAGGTCTTCCCTAAAATTCAAAAGATCCTTTACTAAGCACTAACAAGACTGCATTACATGCTGTGTGCTCTGCTTGGTTAGGCAGCTGTCTGGCTCTTAGGCAGAGTGCTGCTGGGTCATCAGAGATGCCAAGGACCCTCTTCAGAGGAGAGCCTTAGCTCCTCTCTAAGCAATCTCTCTGTAAAACAGAGATCCTTCTTTTTTTTTTTTCCCCCTGTCTTCCAGGGCTTCAGAGAGGGTAACTTTCTTATGTCTTTAGGAGACGATTACTGATAATCCTGCTAAGATGTATGCAGGGTCCCCATACCCAAGGCTCTTACAAAGGTATAGTGGACAAGACCTTCTATATACTCCATCCATGTAGAGAAGATACTTAGGAAAACCTGGCAGTACTGCCTCTCAGCAATTGGAGAGGAGGCAAAACTTGTTCCACTAAAATGAGCTGAAGGAAATTTATAAGCCGGAATGTGGATGCAGCTGGCACATTATTTACCATTTTTAAAACTTTGCCTTACCTCCCTGCGACATTACTGTGTTTTGGAGTGGGTGAAGGTTTTTTCTGTAGAATCAGAGATCTTGGCTCTACTTAGACCAATCTTTCTAATCAGCTGTTTAACCGATACAAAGCTCAGTGTACCTGATATATACTCTATATCAAATAGAGAGCCTATTTAACTTTGCATTGATTATGACGGAAGACTGAAGACAGGAAATAGTCATGATTCAGAAGGTATCAAATAACAATCCGTCACAATAAATCTTCAACTGTACCATAGATGTACACATCCCTTCTTTTACCAGATAAAAGGAGAAAACACACTCTAATAATAAAGAAATAAAAACATTCTTTGTATTAAAGCCTGACCACCCTGACCTTTATGCAATGCATTATTGACAATTCCATTAACATTTATTTAAACTTAATTTCTCAGAGCAGGACATGACAGAAAGTAAGAAACATTCATTTCAATTGTAAAACCTTTCAGTTTAATGCATCTCTGAATTAATTGGGCACAGTCTTCATACCAAGTGAAATAAATGGGCTGATAATTGATTAGGACCTCAGAGAATAACAAGATCTGATTGGTTAGGAAAAGAGAGGTCACCTATAAAAGGTCAGGATTTTTTTCAAATCACTTTTTTAATAAAGCATGTTGATGAAGAAATTACCTGCAAGGTTTAGATGAAATATTCTGATTTGATATGTAACTTCTGTCAAAGTGAAAATGGCATGTGATGTAACTTAACTCTTGGAAAACTTGAGATCCACTTTGAAAGAGATTAGTCCTTCTCTGAGGCCCAGTATAGACTTTGTTACACTCTGTAGCCCAGCACAGCTTTTAGTACCTTACTTTTTTTTTTGTCAAGAGAGGTCTGCCAGATCTCCCCCTCTGCTGAAGAAAGGCTCATGGGAAGGATTTTGGTTGGTTTACTGCCTTGCCTATTGTGAACACTGCTTTTCTCTTTTTGGATCTCCTCTCTCTTCCAGCTGTGCCTTTAGCTGAGAGTCTAGGAAGAGCACACAGGGATGCTGATGCTTGTGGTGAGGCTGATGGTCTTGCCTTGATCCCCAGCCAGAACATTCACGCTTGGAGCAAGCCCCTCTCCTCTTAGCTGGTCTGTTCCACCTGTCCTAAATCTTTGTCTTTCTTCCAGCTGCACTTTTAGAGTGGTGTGCCCTTCTCTCCAAGCATTTCTGCTGACACAGCACTACAGCAATTCTTGTGAATATAGGAGTATTACAATTTTTCAGCTCGGTGAAAACCTTTCAGGTTTCTGACTGATAATGAGTCCTTGCCTCACTCTGTCAAGCTGGTTGCAGCTTGTGCACTTTCTCTGTGTCACCAGAGGAAGGCGTTTCTTCTTGTGCTCAAGTATCTATCCCAAGTTGACTCATTATTGGTTCATCTTTACCTTCCTGCAAGCCTCTGTCTCTCTATGATCAGACTCAAAAAGTACACAGGAGGCTTCATGATATGCTGGCTAAATCAATTAGACCACACCACTCCAGGGCATCTCTTCCTTGGGTTGTATCCCAGCTAATCAGTACAGCAATAATAAAATGCTGATCTCTACCTGATGGACAGACTCTCATCCATGAAGGGGCTGATGAAAACATTGTATTTCTGGGAAGCCTTCCAGTGCTGATGACCACATACCCACAGCAAATGCTTATTTGGCTCCTGTTCATTTTGTAATGATGTGTATTGCACTCTTGCTGTAATGTTTTATCAGCACTCAGGTTTCTCAAGAGGAGATACAACAAGGCTTTCACTGGATGAGCGGACAGTCAGCCTGGTCTGGATCCTAGAAATATCTAGTTTTTGTGGGAGACTTAACTATGTTGTTAGTATCATCATCCTCACCCCAGTACAAGGTAATCTCATTGCAGAGCTCTCCTGTTCAAAAGTATTTCACTGTTGAAAAGTAGTTAGATAATTTCATTTTTCTGCAGTCTTAGTTGTAAGACTTTGAGAGACTTAAAACCTCATTTTTGTTTATGGAAATGTCATAATGTCATAACAACTGATTGCATTTAGTGACAGATCCAAACTGGAATCTCATATTCAACCTTGTAGATGTTGAAGATTTCAGTCCATCAGGGAAGCGTTGGTCCCCTTGTTCTCAGCACTGGTAAAGCCACACCTTGTGTCCTGGGTTTGGTTTTGGGCCCCTCACTACAATAAGGACTTTGAGGTGTTGGAGCATGTCTAAAGAGGAGCAGTGAAGCTGGTGAAGGGTCTAGAGCACATGTCTTATGAGGAGTGGCTGAGGGAACTGAGGTTGTTTAGTCTAGTGAAAAGGAGACTGAGAGAAGACTTTATTGCTCTCCTTAACTATCTGAAAGGAGATTGTGGTGAGGTGGGTGTCCATTTCTTCTCCCAAGAAACAAGTGATAGGATGAGAGGAAATGGCCTCAAGTTGCACCAGGGGAGATTTAGGTTAAACATTTGGAAAAATTTCTTCACCAAAAGGGTTGTCAAGTATTGGAACAGGCTGCCTAGGGAAGTGTTTGAGTTCCCATCTCTGAAGGTATTTAAAAGATATGTAGATGTGCTCCTTTGTGACTTGGTTTAATGGTGGACTTGGCAGTGTTAGGTTAATGGTTGGACTTGATGATGTTAAGGATTTTTTTCCAACCCAGATGATTCTGTGATTCTCTAATCCTGAATCTCTGTTGAATGCCTTATGCTTCTAAGGACTCCCATCTGCAGAACAAACTGCTGCATCCCTTGAATACGTGAGCTCCAGGAGAACAGAAGATGGTGTGCCCACGTCTGTTCACACCAGCTCCTGAGTGCAAAGCTGTCTGGTCTTTGTTGTTAAGCCAATAGAGCAGAGTGTGAACTGGAATGAGTGAGACACAAGCATGAGGCACGGAGATGAGAGCCTTGTGCCACCACTGCGGGGCGCAGGAGCCAGAAATAAGATGCACCATAGTTTACCTGGCAGGGCCCTTGTTTTGGCTAGACTTTGATTGCCTGCTTTTGTTCTGCATGAATCCCTGTTCCAGGCCCCGATGAACTCTCAGATTTCCCTGCCCTTGTAGACTTTGGGCACTGACTTTAATCGTTTGGGTGATCTCTAAACAAAAGGACATCAAGTGTTTCTCTCCCTCAGCGGGTCGGTATGTGGCTCCAGCCTCAGAGCTTTAGTGGGACCTGTGGGAGCTCAGTCTCTGTTATACAGCACCTTTCCCCAGCACGCTTCCTCTGGAAAATCTGCACTGCACAGCAGCCTCCTGATACTTATTTATAGGAAAATCAAATCTCTTTTTTCTAATACTTGTTTCAAAAACTCATGGCTCCTGGGAATGCTTGGATGGGGGGCTTTCTAAGCAAAACTAGGCTATGGAAGCAAAAAACCCCTCTGTATTTCTACAAATGGAACAGCTGCCCTAGGTATTGATGCTATATATTTTGAGGTACCAATTTAGAGAGATGTTCATCGCTGCAGCAATATGCTGTCCTCATCCTTCATTGGTAGGTTCAGCCG
>NW_010401815.1:18139-20941 GCF_000710305.1 Buceros rhinoceros silvestris
TAAGCTGGTGCTTCTCATACATAGCTGGTGTGAGGGAAGTAGGGGTGTAGCACAAGCCATTTTTGTCAGTTCTGGGGAACTACGGGTGAAGGCAGTCTGGGTCAAGGAAGGGGCCTGCTGGTTTATGATGGCAACTTCATAAAATCTAGGCATTCCCTATGAGTTAAGTTGATAGTCTCTCTGAAAAATTGGTGATGTCTTTCCATTCCCTATAGTTAACTGAGAAGTGGATATAGAATTTTAATGCCTGAAATTGCGTATGACTCTTTCTCCCTGTCCTCTCCCCCACGTTTTAATCTCTGTAATTGCCCAGAAAAAACAGTACTGGGTTTGTTGGCCAGAAGACGTAACAGGCTTTGCAGTATATAAAGTGCAGGCAGTCCAGATCACTCTACAGACCTCCATATCTGATATAGATGGGCGTGTATGAACAAGTCAAAAAAGGACCAGTGAAGAAGTATTCCTGTGGGGGTTTTGGTAGAAAGGATCCTAAACTCCCCTAGAAACCATGACAGAGGTATGTAACTGACAGGAAAGAAAAAAAAAAAAGGAAATAAAAATGAGAAACATCTGGATTTCTGTACCACAGAAAACTTCAGTGCTTCAGGACTTTTTTTATTCCTGCTTGGAACAAAATGCTGACATATTAACTATAGGTTTTAATAGAATAAAAATTCTGGAGGAGACATATTTGAAAATGCTGAAATTTAATTTTGATTTTCCAAGTGAAGTATATGTGGATATACTTTTGTGTACAGTAAAGCCAATGTGTTCCTGGAGAAACTTCTTTCATTTTGTAGCAACTGGTTTTTTTTTCTTCCTTGCCTTTCTTTCCTTTTTCCCTTTTCCCTTTCCCCTCTCCTCTCCTCTCCTATCCTATCCTTTCCTCTCTTTTCTTTCTGCAGATATGTAACCACTAGGCTGTGTTTTGTATGAAACATGGCCCATTTTATTCTAGAGTTCCTCAAGCATGACATGCAAGAGCTGATTCAAAGCTTTGCCAAACACTTCCCCCAGCCCTTAGATTTTCTTCTAAAGTCTCCTAGCCAAGCGTTAACTGAGCTTAGTCCTAGTTATAAGATCTGAGAAGATCACATCTTGCAATGATATGACTCTAGGCATGAAACAAGTGTACTGATATGTAACACACTCAGATACTGATATGTATCACACTCGGAACTATTCTCATACATCACAGGTTCAAATTTTGCCCTCTTCCTTTCAAAAGCAGCTTAGAACTGCTGCTACACCAGAAGAATGTAGTAGTAAGAACCTGTGTTAGCAGGAGTATGCAAAAAGTGTTGCAGTTTGGTGTATAGATGTGTGCATGCCCTTGTTTCTCCTGAAAGAGGGGCTACAATGCAGTATCCCAAAGGGAATTGGATTGTGCTTTTGTTATTCTAACACAGAAACAACCCCACCTTCATTCGTGGTGTCTAATGCAACACTGAGTGTAAATACAAGGATTCTCTGCTCAAACCTCTGCAAATAGGTTGTAAATTCTTAATGCAGTACAGCAATATCGGCTTTCATTTTGCAATTTGCAAGCAGAATAGTTGCCGTGAAAAGTGAACCATGCAAGACTAAAATCCATCCTAGCTACATTACAGATTAGGAAGCACAAGAACTCTTGTGCTTTTGAACTTTGAGGTGGAGTCAGTCTAGTTTGACACTTTTTTCAATATGAATATGCAGTTCAGCCCCCTGCCCTAAGGCATTTTCACCTAAACCTGTACTGTTCTTTGAAGATATTTTGTCTAACATTCTTAAAAACCTTCAATGATGGTGACTTTTATAGCCCCCTAGGAAATCTAGTCATATGGTACACTCCTGTTGCAGTTTTTAATTATTAACCTCTTTGTGGCAATTTCAGTCCATAACAACTCATCCTGCCCATCATTGGGGGGAGAGCAAACTCAGCCTTTTTCTCTCTGAAGCTTGTTCTTTCTGCTTGTCAGGGCTTAGCACAGCTCCCCTCCGTGTTACCTCCACCGCACCAAGCAATATTAGCTTTTGCAGTCTTTACGCCTTCATGTCAATCTCCTCTTGTCTCCCAATTGGTCTGTATCGCTTTTAAATAGTAGTTTGGAAATTTTTTAATACTAGTTTGGAAACAATATCTCATATGATATGCAGATTATACTCTTGTTTGTACAGCATGATCTGTGCCTTTTTTCTGTGGTGGTTTTTTTTTTTTTTTACTTTCCTACAGAGGTGTTACGGTGCTTTCAACTCATGTTCAGCTTGTCATGCTTTCTTACAGAACTGCTTGCTCTGTACTTGTACAGTGGTTTTTTGCTGCCTGAGCTTTCCCTTGTTTGTAGATTTGGTGGGTGTCCTCCGTAATCTATCATCTAGCCCCCATAAGAATACTGATCAGCCCCACGGAACCTCACTAGGCCCGTCTTTTCATTTTGACAGCAAGTTTTCCAACCAAGTCTGCGCTTTCCACTACCTTTGTTTGGCCCGTATTTCCTTGGCTTTTTCAAAGTATCACGTCAGTGTCAAAAATCTTACTGAAGTCAAGATATATGACATTATCTCTTTTTCCCCTAAAGCGATTCTTCTGTCATAGAAGGAAATTAGACTGGTTTGACATGGTATCTTTGTGGGAGTTCCGTGTTGGCAATTACCCATCTTTTGTTTTCTTCTTAAAGAAAGAAGAAAACTTTCTTCTTTCTTAGGTGATCTGTTTATTTGTTCCAACATTTTTCCAGGATTGGACTTTAGGTCTATTATTTCTTGACTCTTCCTCCTTTGCCTTCCCTCCCCGTACCTAACACGCCCCACCCCCTCCTTCTT